>NC_081561.1:2992926-3199099 GCF_022355385.1 Mustela nigripes
ATATATATATATATATATATATATATATATATCTGAGAAACCAAGTGTTCAAAGGTACAAAAGACATAATTTTCTTCTGGTGATATGATCACCCCTTTGAAAGGCATAGATAGCTTAAGGACTGGAAGCTGTTTTCTCCCTCTCAAGGTATGCTCCAGGTTTAAACGTCTCCAGTAAATCTCCAGTCTGATTGTTCTAGTAAGCGGAGAAAGAGCAGAAATCATGTACCCCTTATCCCAGCAACTAAAATTAAAAAATAAACATTGAAAACTCAAGATGTCAAGGAAACATCTTCCCAATTGTGTCCTACCGTGGGATGTGGGGATATGAGGAAAGGGGCATGGGGCTTGTCTACACCCCCAGAACCACAGCAGTAGGCACCCCCTGAACTGGGTGCTCCAAGTTCAAGTGCAGCGTCACCCCCCCCCGCCCCCATAGCCACCCGTCATCATTGGGGTCAAGGCATCAGAACTGCTGATTTTTCCAAAAATCTTCCCAACACAGCAGCAACCACAGCAGTTTTCCTGCAAAGCAAACAAAATATGACTCTTGTTAATTCAGCAGGGCTTTTAAAATTGTAATTAGTTGGTTGTGCCCCTTAGGAAAACCACACATGATTTTTTATAATGCATGTGTGCGTGTGAGAAGGAAAAAAAAGAAACCCCTTGCAGGATTCCACTGCTTACCAGAGCTGGGTTGGGTTTTTATTTTTTCAGTTTATGCAAGATATTTTCGTACTATTTGCAAGATCGAGGGACAAGGCCGCTTTGTTTCATATGAAGCCTAGCCAGCTCCTGAGCTTTCTGCCACACTTTCTGTCCTGTGAGCTTGACCCCACATCAAGGTGACATCAAGAAGCGGGTGTGGGAACGTTTTCATTGCATTATGACGGTGTGTGACATGGGCCCACACAGTTTGCAGGCCTACATCACTCCTATGGATCTGAGGACATATCCTCCATTTTTATTTCACAGGTTGGCAGAAGATGGAATGGAAACCCAAAGAGAAATGCCACCGGGTTGATTTTAGTGTTTCCTCAACGCATCAAAAAACCTCTAACAAATTGCTGGAGATTTATATGCCTCAATTTACATTGTGGATCCTGCCTTATTCATAGGGCCTGGAAGTCATTCTTTTTCCACAGGAATAATCTTCAACCACCAGATTTTAAAAATCAATATTATCACAAAGTTGGTTTTACTCCTAACAAAGTTTGCCAAAACCCCCATCTTATCCTGGCAGGAAATACTATAAAAAAATGATTAAAAAAAAAAAAAAAAAACCTTCTCAAATGAGGCTGCACTCAGAGTTAATATATTAAGCTTACATTTTAATTTGAAAGAAAAAAAAAAGGAAAGAAGTAAACTAGGAAGTGCCCACATCCCATGGACCTGAAACAGCTCTTCCCCGACCTGCAGTGCAACCAAGGTGAATTTCTGGGGCTAACTGGAGCTGGAGGGACTAAGGAGAGGAAGGCAGCCAGCCCAAGTGACTATCTGGAGGCAGGCCCAGAGAAAGGTCGCCATCAAGCAATTCCAACCAAAACGGTATCCAAGCGCCAGTGTGACTGGCTCACATGTCTTTGTCCTCTGTAGAATGCCACCTCTTGGACTGCCACCATCCTCCATCACATTGGTCAACGTGCCAATGTGACATGGAAGGACTCTACCATCTCCCACTGTCATTCCTTCCTCATTCTTTCCCTGCTGGACCCTGGTCACAGGTCTGCCTTGCAATGCAACCTCCTGTCACCCAATGAATTCATTCCTACCAGGCCTCAAAAGTGACTCCAGTGCTCATGGTAGGAATGCAGTTTGTGGTGAACCCTTGAGGTTTATGGTCACTGTGGATGAAATTGGGAGGGAGAGCCGCCTGCAAACTCTGGTGCCCACCACTCACAGGGAAGGCTGGTTTGCACCTCAGCAAGCCCAGTGACCCAGGCCTCGGAGTATGGAGAGTACTTTCCTTCTCTGCATTTTCACAAGATGTAAAGCTTTCTTCTACTTTCCCAAAAACTTTACTTTGACACATGAGAATGGTCTTTGTAAGTAGGAAGCCCAAGGCTTGCTTTTGGTATTTCATAGATTTCTAGATATGTGACAGATTTCTAAGTAAATGACCCATGCACCAAGGACTGAATGCTTTCTAACTCTGGTCTGTGACTTTGTTATGATTTACTGATTTGTTTTTGCATGATCTTATTCTATGAAAGATTCAACACTTTACAAGAATATAAAGTCAAACAGACAAACCAAAACTTCAGACCAGAATAAATACCAATCAGAATAAAAGAGTAAGACCAGTGGGCAGCAAGAACACAGACTGGAAGGTCTTACACATTTGTTAAAATTGAGTTGAAGCGGGCGCCTGGGTGGCTCAGTGGGTTAAGCCGCTGCCTTCGGCTCAGGTCATGATCTCAGGGTCCTGGGATCGAGTCCCACATCGGGCTCTCTGCTCAGCAGGGACCTGCTTCCTTCCCTTCCCCTCTCTCTGCCTGCCTCTCTGCCTACTGTGATCTCTCTCTGTCAAATAAATAAATAAAATCTTTAAAAAAAAAAAAATTGAGTTGAAGCAATGGCCATGGACTTACTGTCCCAAATTAGAGAACTGACTTGCTGGAAGGTAAATGGTCCCTCAACAACAATATAAATATTGGGATTCCTAAAAGTCCTCTGTGATAAGTACACTGTGTTAGGGCTTTCCTTCAGAGCATAAATTAAGCTTGCTTATTGATATAATCAAATGTGTTCATGTGTAAAACTATTGCTTATGTTTTCTGACAAAATTCTAAGTAGGGTAGAAGCTTTGTATGAAGTGGTATGAAGTTTGTATGAAGTGGTGATTACTCCAGGTCCAAGAATGGGCCAATACCAGAAGGCAACTCAGGGAAGAAAATAAGCATGGGCTTTAAATTCAGAGACAATTGAGAAGTCACATTCTACCATGTACTAGCAGCACAGCTTTGGGGGAGTTATGTAGTCTATGAGTCTCTGAGATTGGTTTTCCCAACAATACAAAAACCAAAAAAATTACAAATACTTCCTCTGATCCCACACAATTGTGAGGACAACCAGAGACTGTCCTCTTCAGCTATTAAAGTCTCCTGAGCTAATTATTGAGCACCTTCTATGTTCCAGGCCTTGGTCTGCAGGCTTTGCTTGGGTTATCTTGTTGGAGCCACTCAACAAGCATAGGAAGTAAGACTATGCTCAATCCATAAATAAGGAAATGGGTTTTTCCTGCTAGAAAATGGCAGATCCATGTTGCACACAAAGCAGTCTAAAATCAGAGCCCTCCCTCTCTGCAGAAACACTGCCCTCCTTCCCACAGTGTAGCACACATTTGACTTATTTCTTGTTCTTCTCTCTGAAGGCTTGCAAAAACATCCCTTTAGGAAAAGATCCAAGACCAACCTTTCAAATGGGTGCCTTCCATGGGCTATTTGGTCACAAGGTTCTTCTCATTAGAGCAACAATTCTTCTTCTAGGGAAACCAGAAAACATTTAGAGAAAGATTAGAACTTTTTTTTAATCACTTCATTCCTAACTTATGAGAACACCTGAAGAGTTAATGACTTGCTACTGAGTAGAAAATGCTCTTAGAGAGATGTTCTAAAAGCCTGCATTGTTTGTTCATAGCAGCAATGGCCACAGTCGCCAAACTGTAGAAAGAACCAAGATGCCCTTCAATGTACAAATGGATATGAAAAATGTGATCCATATATATTACGGAGTATTATGCCTCTGTCAGAGAGGATGAATACCCAACTTTTGTATCAACATGGATGGGACTGGAAGAGATTATACTGAATGAAATAAGTCAAGCAGAGAGAGTCAATTATCATATGGTTTCATTTATTTGTGGAGCTTAAGAAATAACATGAAGGACTTGGGGAGATGGAGAGAAGAAGGGAGTGAGGGAAACTAGAGAGGGAGATGAACCATGAGAGACTGTGGACTCTGAAAAACAATCTGAGGGTTTTGGAGGGGCAGGGAGTAAGAGGTTGGGTGAGCCTGATGGTGGGTATTATGGAGGGCACATATTGCATGGAGCGCTGGGTGTGGTGCATAAACAATGAATTCTGGAACACTGAAAAGAAATTTAAAAAATAAATAAAAATTAAAAGAATTACCAAAAAAAAAAAAAAAAGCCCACAATATTCATGACCCTCTGACAGACACATTGACCTACATTCAGGATCCAACTTGAGCATGTTCCCCACTTTCCCTTGTTATCACTCTCAGAATCAGAAACAGAGGGATTTTGACTAAGCTAGAAGCAGTAGCGGAGACAGGACTAGATGTCTGAGACCAGGGCTTGTCATAGCAGGCCTTGACTGCTGGGTATGTGTGTTTGGTGTGCACGATGGGGAACAGTGGAAGAATTTTTGGTGGTACAGTAAGATGATCAGAGTTGTCATTAATGAAGTAATGATTTGGTGAATTAGAGAACAGATGGACAGAGGTAGAATATCGTGTTCTAAGGTATTTTATTAGTTCCGTAAATTGGAAAAAGGGCATGATCTAAGGTCATAAAGCTGGGAATGGAAAGGAAAGATAGACTTATTAGTTCTGGCAAAGAAGAAACAATGTCATAGTTGTTCAGTTTTCCTTCCTTCAGGCCCAAAGCATTTATTAAGTCTCCAGTAGGTGCTTGATGAGTTCTAACAGATTTGTAATTTGGAAATGCTTTGTTCCACTCCAGCTGAGAGCTGTTTCTGATGGAAGATGGGTTATATATGGATGGTTGGAAATGTAAGAGCATACTACAGAAGGCAGAGAGCTACAAGGCTTTAATTCCTGGGGGAAAAAAATCCTTCTTAAATTTACTGACTGATTATAGGCAGGCTTAGTGGTTAAGGAATGGTAAGTGCTTTTAAGCATGAAACAATTAAAAGAGATAAATAAAAGTTCTGGAAAGACTTTAAAAATAAAAGTTAGATTTAAATAGTATATAGTTTTGGATAAGACTTCAATTCTCAACATAAAGTTAAATTCTGATTTTATAGAATGTATCGGAACCAAGATTATTCCAAAAATGAATCTTCTGGAAAAATCTAGCCTTAATTTTTCCTTGAAAAATAAAATACATTAAGCTTGAATACTGGCTTTTAGTAACACCAAAAATGTACAGAATGTAAAGAGTTCTGGAAACATCATCAGGCCCCCTTTGCCCAGAAGCCCATTATCCAGCAGGATAGCAGAGTGGTGAAGTTCTGCTCAGACTCCAGAGCCTGCCTGTCTACACTGGGATGCTAGCTCCATCATTTTCACCTGGTGGGATCCTGTACAATTACTTAACCTCTGTCCTCTGTTTCCTCATCTAAATGAGAAGAATAACAGTACCTGTTTCAGAGAATTGGCATGTGGACTAAATGAATTAACTTCTGTAAAGCAGTTAGAACAGTGCCTGGCACAGTACCATATAATTATAACTTTCATGATAACTAACTAGATTTCTACAATGGAAATTTTTTTCCAAATCCCCATCATTCTTGAAACGTTCATTCACCTAAGTACCAACAGTTGGATAGAATAACAAAAAGGTGATTTTTGTTGTTGTTATGTGGTTTAAAAATATTTTAAGCACTTTTTAAACTGTATAATGTCATTATTTATCTGCAGTGGTTTCCATATTGTCCTGCCATGTCAAAGTGTATTTGGATACCAATAAGCTTGGATAAAAATACCTTGGTGGAAAATTGGCCCAAAATAGGTTGGTAACCCTAATAAGCAGTTTATGTAGTCTGGGTGAGGTACCAACTAGGTAAAAAGTCTATTTTTACTTGACATTGGTACCAATTATCAAGGAAAGGTATATTCAGACACAAATAAAACTCAGTTCTGATGCTGAATTTAGAAGTAAAGTTAATTTCAATAAGAACTGGATGTGGAAAAAATGAGTACCTGAAACACAGTCATTCCAAGGTTTGTTGGTCAGTGAAAAAGCTCCACTCTAAAACCCTGGGGAGTAGGAAGGATGGGGAGCAGAGATGGAAGAAATGAAAGTGTATCAAGCACATATGGCTCCAGAGCATGATGACCACCATCTTAACTGATGCTCAAGTTAGACTTTCCCCAATGAGGCCTGAAGACAGATATTGCTTATTGCCTCTCTATATATCTTGGCCAGTTAGACATCCTAAATGTTTGGTTGAGTATCTTAAATGTTACACTTCTGGTTCTGTGTTATGTGTATGATCCATAGGATGTGAGTGGAAAAGTCCAGAGGAGGCTGTTACAGTAATTCAGATGAGGGGTGTCATATGCCAGGATAACCAACAGGATGGAGAAGGTTAGACAGATTCTAGAAGTAATTAGAGAAAAGAATGTACAGAACTTGGAGATAAATTAAATACGAGATGGAAGGATGCAGGTGAGGAAGGAAATAGCAAAGCCCAGGGGGTCTGGCTTAAGCCACTCAGTGGGGGTCATTCTTGGAGGATGGTAGAGGAGGAGGGGAGATGGGGAAGACAAGTTCAGTTTAGGACTGAGAAGATCCAAATGGAAATGTCAAGTACGCAGGGGGATATATGGATCTGAAACTTAGGAAAAGAATCTGTGCTAAAGAGACAGATGGCTACAAGAACATAAGTGGCAATTGAGGCAGTAAGAGTAGATTAGGAATTTTATTGTACGAAGTTCACACAGAGTATGGGCTCAATTATTGTCAACAAGTACTCAGAAAAAAGGAAGAGAGAGAGAGAGGCAAACCAGAAAGCTGAATCTTAAGGATAGAGAACAAACTGAGGATTAATAGAGGGAGGTGGTCGGGGAATGGGCTGGATGAGGGATGGGGATTAAGAAGAGCACTTGTGATGAGCACTGGGTATCGCATGTAAGTGAGGAATCACTAAATTCTGCACCTCAAATTAATATTACACTCTATGTTAACTAACTTGAATTTAATTAGAAACTTGAAAAAAAGGATGAAAAAAACCACAAGTATTTAGGTCATCTTCATTCAGTCTTTGGTAAGAGTCTCCTTCACATATATTTATGTTGTTTTCTGGATCAACCTGAGTCTCACAGCTTTGTGGTGCTCAGAGAAGACTGAACAATGTAACCATAAACATTAAAATTCTGAGTTCTGTTTTAGGGAGGCATATTTATCCTGAATGTACACTAACCCATATATTCCCAAATATTGTTTGTTTATATATTCTAGACTATATATGTGTATAAGTGTGTGCACATAGTACAGTGATGTAATTTATATCATAATGAGTACAATGATTGAATAATAAACATAATAAATAGTTATGCTGAAAATATCTCCTAAACCATGTAAGAAGTATTTATTTAAAAAAAAAAACTCACACAACTGCTCAATAAAAATATTTTAAGCAGTTCAACATTAGCACAAAATTGGAAGGCTATGAGAGATGGAATTAGACAGAACCCCATATGAGACTAAGATGCTTTTAGCCTCTGATCATCAAAAGACTGAGGTCAGGTAGAAAAGAAGAGGAAAAGCAACAAGCCTCCGTTACCTGTGTGATGAGTCTGGAGTGGAGCTTGTGATCTGACAGCCAAGGGTGTTTGAGAGCTTCACTTGCACTTATTCTCCAGCTAAAGGGAAATTTGGAAGGCTGTTAGCAGAGACACACTAAGGAGGCCTGAATCTGTCATTCACCTCAACTCTGGCCATTGCATTTGAGAGACCAGATGGCCAAGTGTCAAATTCACAGGCAGTTCTATCTTCTCTGGAACTATCACTGATGATTGTAGGGTACTATCAAATCCAGTCAGGGTAACAACAGCAGTGAGACAAATGAGGCAAATAATTCAAAATTGTTGTTCATAGTTGAACATCCACTTTCCAACACAAGTAACCATTTTTCATGCAATGCTTGAGCTTCATGAATTGAACATCTATCCATCAGCAGAAAAAAATAAATGTACACTTACTATTCCAAAAACAAAATGCTACAATGATTCTTGATAATTATAAAAGTGACTTTACATATTAAAGCTCTTAAAGCTCTTGAATAATATGCATCACTAACTTTTGAATTAAGAAATTTTGGGGGTGTCTGGGTGGCACAGTTGGTTAAGCTCCAACTCTTGGTCATGATCAGGTCGTGATCTCACTGTCATGAGATTGAGCCACACGTCAGGCTCTGCCACATTCAGTGCAGAGTCTGCTTGGGATTCTCCTTCTCTCTCCATTTACCCCTCCCACACATTCTTCTGTCTCTCTCTCTCTCTCTCTCCCAAATTAAATAAATAAATATTTTTAAAAAGAAATTTTGAAGACTTAAATAGATAAGGGGTTAATGTACATACTGAGAGAGAGTTCATTAGATACCTTTACAAAGAAACTATATCCTTTTGAACCAGCAAAGGTTTATATGATTTTAAAATAACATGGGAAAGAATTATAAAGATGATATTATTTTCTAATTCCGAGTTTTATAAATTTGTCTTGTGTGCTAACATTTATAACCTTAAACCTAATAACCTTTCAAAATAAAAACTATAAGTGAGTGCAACAGTCTGGAGCCTACTTCTGAAATAGTATCAAGAAAGTAGTTTCCAATGGGCATGGAGCTCCAGTTTGTAGATTTCTTCAGTAAAATTGCTTCATCAGATACTGAACATTTAAGTAAAAGACCTGAAGAGATGGAAACTCTTAACTTGAATCCATGAAGGAAAGTTTAATAACTTGGTGACAACATCACCATTAGTAGGACCTTAAACAGCCAGATATAATTTTTTTTGAAACTCTTGACCTCCACCAACCTCACCTGGAAGTGCTATTTTGTTGAATATCATAAATTTTCAGTATTGGACCTCCTGAAGCATTCCAATAACTGAAAGTGCCAAAAATTATTATTTCTGTACTGTAGTAATATAAATTTCTGAAAGCTGACTATTAAAAATAAATAATAACATAGTGCAGATAATTAAAATTTTGGTACAGTTTCAAGTTTATTTTTGCATCCAGAAATTTATTCTCTGATATTGGTACCAGGTTTTGACTGTAGTTTCATCCAACTATTGATTTGAACACTTGCCCAGTTGTCTTTCTGCTTAAATGTGTAGCTATCCCTCCTAAGGTATTAGTGAATCTCTCAGACCAAAGGAGCAGGCATGACATGGCACTGGAGGCCACGAAGCAAGGCTATGACCTGCCCTGGGCTAGCCATGTGACTGCTTGACTACTATCAGCCTCTGTGTCTTCATTTAATCCAGAACATTAAATCAGATAACACATAAAAGCATATCTGTCTAATAGATTCTCAGTAGATGTAGATCTCTCCCACCAAAGATTTGATAGAGTTGACATTTTCCATCTGTTCACTGCCTATTGTTCAGTGATATATAAATATTAATAATAATAATAATAATGGTAATATCAGGTGTTGTGCCTTTCCATGAAAGATAAAACCCATGTCTGTACAGTGCCCCCTCCTCACACTGACACCCCCTGCCTAGCTAAGTCCTCCTTACCCTCTAGGACTCAGTCCCGACTGACCCTTTTCAACAGACTACCTTTGCATTAACTGCATTGTATTCTATCCTTTAAAAAAATATCTATCTCTTCTCTTAGATCATGGGTTACCTATAGACAGGGTCAGACTTTAAATATGTGTTCTCAATGCCCCAGACCCATTTCCTGGAAGACTACTGATAAAACACCTCCTTGGTGCAGGTATAGCTCCAGACCCATGTTGCTTCTTTAATCCCCTCCCCCCAATTACACCCTCCTATCTGTTCACGGTCATGTTTATTAATAACTTAAAAGCCATAAAGATAATAAAACAGTGAAGCCAGTATGGTTGGCCTTGAAAATCTTAAACACTGTTTACCATTTTACATTTTAAATATAAAACCACCTGAAAAAGTGTTTTTGACTAAATCACAATATCCTTCCACTGACTGTAATTCTTAATGACTGAGCCACCCAGGAGCCCCTCACTGCCTGTAATTCTAAAATGCAAGCCCCTCTGTTTCAAAGTCACTTTTCTTCATTAGCTGAATTCTTTAAGGTTTTATTTATTTATTTGAGAGAGAGAGAGAGAGTGCGCACATGCACAAACAGGGGAGAAGGGTAGAGGGAGAAGCAGACTCCTCACTGAGCTGGGAGCTCCATGCGGGGCTGGATCCCAGCATCCTGAGATCATGACCTCAGCCAAAGGCAGGATGCTTAACAGACTGAGCCACCCAGGCGCCTCCATCTGCTGAATTTTGAATTAACGTGGTTTTAGCATGACAGAAAATAGAAGACCACATAATATGTAATAGTTAAGTGGGCAGCCTTAGGGGAAGGTTGAATTTTGGATGCTCCGTTCTGCCACTGACTAGCCATATGCTCTTGGGAAAACTATTTAGAGTCTCATTAATAAAACAGGAATGATAATTCCCACCTCTCGGAGATGGATAGGGGTTAAAAGGCAAGCCTATAAAGCACTTGGCACAGTCTGGCCCACAGCAGGCTCTGAAATGAAATGATAGTTAAGTATTCAGCTACACAGAGCCAGATATGTGCTTTGTAGATGTGAAAGGGGTTATGGAAATAACTTATCCCAAACCCTTCATTTGGAGGCCCAGTAAGAGCCCCTAATTGCTAGAGTCTTATTGCAAAAGGCAGAAGCAGGGAAGCTTTTGTAGCCCCTTTCAAGCCTTGTGACCAAACCAGTCCCTGATCTCAGTAAGCAAGGTCAAGAGCATCAAACTCCTTCCACTTACAACTTTTCTCAGGCATCAGAGATGTCACAAAGAGAATTTAGGAGTTATTTCCATGTATTATGGTAGCGTATGCTTCCCTATTCTCCCTCCTTCTTCTAAAGCCCGGAACCAACTTGGGTTACCTCTTCTCCTTAATCAAAAGCTTGGAGATAAACTCCCTGGCCTCCTCTGAGATGTCCTGAAATTCTTCATCCTCTAAGTCCCACCTGCAGGCCAGGATGTTGCTCAGGGTCTCAGCATCATTGTCCCCCAGGAAGGGAGACAAACCGCTCAGTCTGTAAGACAGAGGAACCAGAGTGAGGTGAGAGGTAAGGCTAACCTTCATCATTTAGGAGATCAGGACCCAAGTTGCTTTTTTTTTTTTAATTTTTTATTTTTTAGAAACATATATTTTTATCCCCAGGGGTACAGGTCTGTGAATCGTCAGGTTTACACACTTCACAGCACTCACCAAAGCACATACCCTCCCCAATGTCCATAATCCCACCCCCCTTCTCCCAACCCCCCTCCCCCCCAAGTTGCTTTTTAATTACTTTTATTACATGAGGTATTGTCCTAAGAGTTAACACAATTACAAGTAGACATACATTTACTTTTCAGGTGATGAGCAGGGAAAGAATTGACTCCTTTCACCCACAGGATTCACAGAGCCCAGAAAGTGACTCAACATGGCATGGTGGTGTTTATCTGTTAAAAGACCTAAATTGATGCCTGTGTGTAAGTGTCAGAGAGACTGGAGACCTGCTTACAGCATATAGGCAATGACGCCCACACTCCACATGTCAGTGGGAAAGGAAACAAAATCATAGTTCACAACTTCAGGGGCAAGAAATTCCGGAGTTCCAAAGTTCACCTTCAGCTTCTCTCTGGGTTTGTACCTGGAATTTGGGAGACAAAGTGGAGGGATGAGAGGGTCAATCAAACAGCAACCGTCATAGAAACTGAAAAGATGCTGTCTATAAGACAAAATAACTTCAGCCATGCAGCAAACTTTAAATACACAGGCTTTAAAAGAAACCGTGTATTTAGGAAATCGTGTTTAAAACTTGTTTTTAAAAGTTCCAGGAGTTTAAGAGTCATAATTCATACTGGAAAACCTTAATAACCTGAAACAGTGGCGGGGAAAGCTGGTAAAAATAGTTAGAACACCTGAAATCTAGAACACAACAAAAGGAAAACTGATACAATCCTTGACATACCAATGGCTTGAGTATGGCCATCTTAACGCGTAAGTGAAATGCAATTATTTGCATCCATTTTATATTCACCATTAAAGGACTGAAGTCCACATATAAACTCTGTTCACTTAAAAAGCTTATAGGAACCAGAACCCTTTGCAATCTCATATTCATTTTTTTAAAGTAAATCTTCTCTTTACGGATGGAACAAATAAGAAGACTAAGACAAACTTACAAATTCTAAATTAATGTCTTCAAATTTAATAACTTTCACTGTATAAGATTTTAAGTTTTCTTATTTTTTTTTTCTTGGATACACTGTAGAAACCTCTAAACATTCCAATTCCAAAGTCAGCAAGGTAAGTCTGGGATATAATTTTTGTCAAGTTAATTCTAAACGAGAGTCTAAAACCAAGAAGTGTATCAGATTTATCTTTGCAAAGAAAGAGCACCAACATGCTCACTACCTCCATTCATATACCTATGTCCAAATACACATACCTTCTGGCCAATCCAAAATCAATAATTTTTATTTGTTTAGCATCCCGATTCACACACAGGATATTCTCAGGCTGCCAGGAGAAAGAGACACATTAGCAATGAAAACAACCATCATTCACTCAAATTGTCCTTGAACCACAACTAAAAATACAGCAATGCTCAGGAAAAACATATCAGGCCTTTCACTTTGGGTCTGGCTTGTCTGTGTGGGTATTTTCTCCTTTAATTTTGTGGTGGATGAGGTTGTGGGTACCCTGCCAACCTTGCATTACCCTGCCTGTCTCTCTCCCTGGTTCTGCAGTTTACCATAATGTGTGAGTTCAAGCAGAGGCCTCTTTGAGGGAAGAAAGACAAGGAGCCTGCTTCAGTACCTTCCAAATGGACTGGTGGAGGCTGTCTCGGACTTGACTCTGCCCCTCTAAAATTATTAAGTACGAATTTCCCCTTCTTGGAGGAATATCTTTCCCGAAGATTTATGAGTTCCAGGAGAAATAGCCTGATTCACTTAAACAACCACACTGAGTATGCAATATAACGTGAACGCTCCTGACCTCCAGATTTTCCCTTTGCGCTCAGTCTATGGGAAAGTCATGTGTAAAAGGAAGACTTCCCCCTCATTCATTCCTCATTCTCAGCAATTCCAAAGTTTTGCTGAGTTTGTTCTCAGTGCCCAAACCCTTGACTAAGTGTTCTCTTGAGTTTGACTCTGGTTAAGTCTTTGCTCTCCGTCAAGGTGACAGTCTAGGGGGGGTGAAGAGGGAGAAAACATGGATATTAGAATTGCAACTTGGTGTTTATGGAGTGTCTTATAAGGATGCTTGTATTTGTCAGGTCAGAAAAACTGAGGTCTGAGAAAAACAGGGAATTTGATTTAAAGTCTAGGTCATCCATAAAAAAGAATTTTCAAAGAATTGCTTGGAACTCTCAAGTTCTAGTCCCAACTCATGCCTAAGAGCTGGGGCACATTAGCCAAGTTGCTGAATGCCCAGGATCCCATGTCCCATCCTATAGGTGGGATCACAGCTATTCCCTCTCTTCCTGTCTTGGTGGAAAGGAGGTTCAAATGAGATCAGAAACTAAGAAGCACTTGATCAACATTCAATGGACCATTTGGTTGACATAATGTCTTTGGAAGTCCTTTTCTAAAATATCTCTAAAATTGGTGTCCATGAATAAAAGCTATTAATGATGAAGTGGAAACTCTATAAGAACATTTGGTTTCAAGTTAAATAACTGATCAATATGAATAAAGTTGTCCAATTGTCAAAGAATACTATGATATAAAAATGTGTTTATGCTTTGAAGGCACTTCAAAAAGTTAATTTTTTTCTAACTATTAAAGAAAAGCATGTTCATTGAATAAGATTTGCAAAACCCAGAAAAATATAAAGGAGACCATTTTTCATTTTTAAGTCACCTATAATCTCCCCTCCAATGGTGATAAGCACTCTTAATATTTTTGGTCCTTTTTCTTCCAAGGAGATTTCTGTAAGGGATGAGTGGTCCTTAATGACCCATCCAGCTGTCGCCTTTACTATTATCTTTGCCTTCAAGCCATAACTAAAATTGCCCATTGCAAGTCTTCAATCAATGTTATGAAGCCACATACTGAGCTTTTTGACTTATGACAGGTCAGGTCCTAGTTATAGTTGCCAATCAAATCCCTTTAGGGATATCTGCAGAGTATCTACACTCAAGGAAAATGCTCCATGGAAACACATATTATAAAACTCAGTTTGAAGCCAGCGCTTTGCTAATGATTTTCAACCTCTGACTTTGTCTTTCATACACCACTTCCTCCTGCCCTGTGAATGGGAGAGGTAGCACACATAAATCAAAACAGTGAGGGAAGCTAAGTTACAAGAAGAGTAGACCATGGAAACCAATTTAAGGAAGTTAAATTTATTTAGCTCTATAATCCCCTATGACTTGCAATTGATGGTATGTTTTAGAGAATATATATTTTATCTTACGGTCATGCTGTACAAACAGGAAAATGAGAAAATGATTGTGCCACACAAGAAGAGGCAATTTATGATATTTAACCACAATATTAGAGCTGATCAGAGTTACTGAGTCTGGGTCTTTCCTTAGTTCTAACCATTTATAGTCCAATTCTAGGCACTTCATAATGGAAGAGAGATCAAAAGGGAAGGGTCATTAAATTAGATGAGAAAGGCAGGTGGCTTGGCTCCCCGCTGCTTACATAGGTTCTCCACCATGTCCAATTTGGTGCCAGCCCCACTTCCACCACCCTTCCCAGCTCCTCAGCATTTTAGCACTGCCCTTCTGGCTGTCCTATACCCCATTCTGCCATAGGTATCTACTCACTGCTCTAGCATGACCACAGAAAAACAAATCCCTAAAGTCCAGTGCCTCCTAAAAGAGTTGGAGACCACTAAGGATGCTTGGAGAGTGGGAAAACTTGGCTACCACTAGGGAATTCTGAGTTAGCTAAAATCCTCCTACCTACTTATTCTAAAAATGAGAGGGACACAGCAATGACCCCCACGGTGCTGGTGCTGGTGCTGGTGCTGGTGCTGGTGGTGGTTTTAATCCTAATCTTTTAGGGAAAGGATCTCCCACGTGGATTTCTTTCACAGGGAAGTTACAAGAATCTGAATAGTTGTCCCTGAAGGTAGAGATGTGCAAATATTAGGGGGTGATGAAAGCTGGGATTAGGAAGATGACGCTAAGAATCCAGGTTTTCTTTAATTTCCAAATATGTACCTCATGACAGCATAAATTTCCCAAGCTGGCAAATAGTATCTGACGGGACCCACTGATCTACAGGAGGGGAGAGTGGAAGGGGCTTCATTCCAAACAGCATGCTTTACCTTCAGATCCAAGTGGAGAATGTACATCTGATGCATGTGTCTTATGCCCTCACATATCTGCTTGATGAACAGGATGGAATCAAACTCGGTCAGATTGTAGTTGTCATCGATGATGCGATCAAACAGCTCCCCTCCATCCACACTGCAGAAGGAAGAGGTGTGAAGTCCTGAGTATGACTCCTTCCTGAACACAGCTATTTCTTGGTATAGCAGCTGGGTGTTTAAGCTCCCCTAACTCCTCCAGCAGGTGTGTGTGACTTCTCTACCTCCATCACTATCTCAGATAGATGATGCTTAGCTGAGGCCCTTTAATGCTACCATCAATTTCACTATGGGAAAGCCTCAAGGTCCCCATCATCCAGTGGCTGCAGCTCTGAAGTGAGTTCACATCTGCCATTTACAAACATATATGTATATTTAACATATACAAAAGATAAAGAGGACCTTACAAAGGCAGGGAGAGGAATCCCAAATACCAAGCAAAGGTCAAATGGGGTCTCCTCAGACTTTCAGTGTTAAAGAGCTCCTATGTGCTTTTTTTTAAAAGATTTTATTTATTTATTTGACAGACAGAGATCACAAGTAGGCAGAGGCAGACAGAGAGAGAGGAGGAAGCAGGCTCCCTGCTGAGAAGAGAGCCTGATACAGGGCTTGATCCCAGCACCCTGGGATCATGACCTAAGCCAAAGGCAGAGGCTTTAATCCACTCCTGTGTGCTTCTGATGCTAGACATTTTATTACCCAAATTCCCATTGCGCAATGATAAACAAAACCCCAAGCGGAGGAAAGAATGAACTGAATCACAATAGTGAATCAGCGTTAATGAGAACTACTCACTTTCTAACTGCTTACTAAATTTTTACAAAAATGAAACCTAGTTGCAAGTCTCTTAGTCCCAATTACTAAGAATTTGATGTGAACTTTGTATTAAAGATTAGGCTGAAAATAAAGTGTAGTTCAAAATCACTTTCCTTCAGGTTAACCATAATAACCTTTAGGCTGGCTATTTGACAGTTTTATAGCTTAGATCTAAAGCTATGTCTATGAGGTTATTCTACTTCTCAGTAAAGTCACACATGGAGATGTGGATTCCTACATAATTTTCCTTCTGAAACCGATGCAGTTGTCTGGTACATGCCAGTCGGAATCAGAAGTGCACTAAGCACAGATCTAGCAACTTCCAAAGCAAGACAGAGCTACGGCTGCGTAATCATGGGGTCTGCACGTAGCTGTGCAGGGGAGGGGCTGGGGGCCGGTAGAACACGTACTACTCCATGACCAGGACGATGTCATTCTTTGACTCAAAGGCATCGTAGAGCTGAATGAGGTTCACGTGATCCAGCTGGTTCATGATGTTGATCTCATTCTTCACTTCATCCTGAGAAGAAGGACAGATGTTTTAGCGAAGTGAAGATGATGATGACAAGGAGAGATCCACGTGACACGGTCTTTACCTTATCCCTGGTGCTTCTGGTCTTGATGATCTTGGCCGCCAGCTTCAGACCTGTTGCTTTCTCTTCACACTTGTGAACCTGGCCAAAACGCCCCCTGTGGAAGAAGAGGACGTGGTGCCGCGTGAGGTGCGCCCCAGTGGAAGACGCAGCTGTCGGGGCATTTCTCTTTCGGGGTTTGAGTGAACAAACCTGTTAAGTGTATCTATAATAGCCAATAAGCTTCTAAAATAATATTAAAGTGCGGTCTCTCTGTCACGGGCTGAGGGGTTTCCCGGCCCTACCCCAGACCTACTAAGGCCAGAATCCAGGGTAAGTCCCCAGAATCTGCATTTTCAGAGCTCCTTAGGCGATTCACATGCAGCCTAAAATTTGAGAACTTGTTATAGGAAAAAAGAGAAGCTTTCTGAATACATATGAGTGGAATAAGCTAGGCTTTGTAAGCATATGAACAATACAGGGTGTGGGTCAGCCATATAAAATTATTTTGGAAACTGCATATAAATAAAGTAATAGCAATATTGCACATGGATACACATAATAAAAATACGTATAATATAATCACCCATGAGATTTTTTGACAATTTATCTTGGATATAAATTTATATATACTTTGAAGGACAGCTTCTTACACATGTAATCACATATCGAAATGCACAGTCTTGAACAATTTTAAAATACGACTTCTTTCTTTGATTCCTGATTTAGTAAAACAGAACACAGGTGCCTGCTTGTGCAATGTGGCTATCATGGTGTGGGTCGAAGGGGAAGCTTCCTGAGCAACATTGTGACCTGAAGGCCCACCACATCTGGAGGACTGCAGAGGTGAGGATGGTGGCAACAAGTGACAGAGGCAGTGTGGTGACCACCACTACGTCCCGCTCAACTCAGCTACATCTGTGCAAAAACAGATGGGTCTCAGAGAATGACATTCCTGTAAACAGAAGCCAAAGAAGGACCTGAATTCCAACTACCATTCCAGATCTAGTCTCTTTAGTGGACCACATGAACACAGCCCAGGAACCTCACCTGTGACTACTGATGAAGATAATGCCCTGGGAGTGCCACAGATGGCTCAGTGGGTGAAGCATCGCCCTCTTGATTTCGGCTCAGGTCATGATCTCAGGGTCCTGGGATGGAGCCTCTCATCAGGTACCCTGCTCATCAAGGAGCCTGCTTCTCCCTCTCCCTTTTCCCCTCCCCCTGCTTGTGCTCCCTCTCTCTCTCTCTCTCTAAAATAAATACATCTTAAAAAAAAAAAAAGGAAGGAAAGAAAATGCCCTTGGAATTTTCTCAAAGCATCTTCAGCAAATAACTATTCTCCTTCCGAGACAATTGCTGGGTTACCACTGAAGTCCCTCATGACCCGAATGGGCCTCTACGTGCAGTAATACTAAAGACTCCCAGGGCACCTATTCACGTTTCAGAGTTCCCATTTGTCTGTCTGCCCTTCCTCATAGTCTCAAGGGCAGTTCTCTATCATCAGCAGGCTGACCAGCGAAGCATTCAGGTGGTTCCCCCTCGTGGAGGACAAAGGAAATATGGAGCCAGAAGAGGAAGAAGAAACTTCACAGTAGGGATGACCCCCCACCAATGACCAAATGCAGAAACATGCCCTGTAGTTTCTATGCATATTTTCCATGTGTTGGTAAGTAACTTTTGTGTATAGCAGTATAAACATTCTGCTTCCTTTTGCTATTTCACATAGATTTGCTGACAGTAGCAAACTTTACAATTTAGACATTAAATTACAAGATATCAAAGGAGGGTTGTGACTATTGTAGAAGAGGAAGGAATATCCCCCACTAATAAATTCGGTCTGATGGACTGTACTTTTCCTCCTTCAAGGGGAGAGTGTACATTTAGACATCCTTCAAAACAATTCTTCGGTGACTGAAGCAATCACTCAAAACACATAATAGCAATTAATACAGTAACGACATAGATGGAAAACCAACAATAATGGTAAAAAAAAAAAAGATTTAACACATGCCACAATAAATACACAGTGTTCACTCATTTCTACATTTTGTATCTTCATTTTCAAGTTTTGAACAGCTTCTAAGCTTCCTGGTGACTCACTAGGGTTTCTCCCACTTTCAGACATTACAACATGGGAAGTAAAGCAGATAATAAATGTGGACTTCAGTCACTGTCACCACATCAACATTTCTGACATCAGTGACGATTTTCAGAAATGCTTGCAATCTCTTAAAATGCTTCTTTATAATGTTTCTGGTTCTTGGGTCAAGGCTGGCAAACATTTACGCAATCCTCAGGATCTGCCTCTTTGAAAACTCTCTTCCTTTGTTGAAAGCGTGTTAAAATTGAGCATTACTTACCCTCCTAAAATTTCCGTTCTGCTCACAGTATAAAAACTGTTGATGGCTGCTTGTTTGGCTGTCACGATACGGTGATTAAACGGGGCGGGAGGAGCCGGGACATCATCTAGATGGTGAGAGGAAGAGAAGGGCCATTTGTTAAACAGACCTCTTTCTGGCACCCAAACTGGGCCCTATTTTGTGGCTAGTGATCCAGGGAATGTATGTTTTTATTGCATATTATGGTCTGTAAGACATAAAAGTGACACCTGACATCTTTCAGAAAGAATGTCAGGACCACAAAACTATGGTTTGTACCATCTTCAGAACAACTTTTAGAAATGCCACAATAGTTGAAAAGCTCTAATCCCAGTACAGTCCATACAGATAATTCTCCTAAGCCCGAAACCATGTAAGTTCAAAGATAAGAAATTGTTTGATCCATTAAAAAAAAACACTGATAAGGTCCATTATTTTAATTAAAACAAAGAAAGAAAGATGAAGAGATTCTTATGTCATTGAAATGTTGGCTATTATTCTATATTACTTTCCAAAATATTTTAGACTTTATTTAAGACACTTTTAAGGCACAAAGATGAAATTTTCCTGTCTGGAAATAAAACCACCAATAAAACTGGCTAAGTACATATGCTACAGCTCTCAAATTTCTCCTGCTTCCCACCCTCTTAGTTAGAACTAAGTGTTCTAACTCTAGTCCACGACATGATCAGTTCTAAAGCACAAACTCAGTAATATTCTTCCAGCGTTCTTTTAATTTTTCCATGGTTTGCTTTCCATGAGCCCATTCATTTCCCCATTTATTCCATATTTAAGCATCTATTGCATTCAGCTTCTTACATGCATACAAGGATACAAGGGGAGGTGAGTTGATAATAACTTTGGTTTCAGAACTTTAAATGTATTCAACGTGTAATTCTGGAGCACTTATCTTGTGCTAGGAACTCTGCCAAGTGCTAATATTTTTAAAAATTCAGATACTAGAAGTCTCCGGGAATCTAATTTGATATAGCCATTCATCTCTTACACCATAAATATGCTGAAAACGAAAGAAGTCATGCAAGAATTCTCTTGGTGGCATTCATCTCTTCAGACAAAAAAAGGGGGGAAGGGTGATTTTTTTACATACACCAATGGCATCAGTTGGCATTGTGCCTCCTTCAGGCTGTTAGGCTAGGTGGAATTCAGTTGGAAATGTTTGCTGGAAAAGATTAAGAAGTTCTAAAAGACTGAAACAAAAGCCATTTCCTACCCAGTAGAGCCACCAGATCTTGCTGTCTGGAGATCTTAGTTCCAGTGGACTCCAGGGGTTTGCCTTGTAAGCCCCCCTGGGCTTGTCCAGTTTCCTGTGTCCTAAATGCGTGTCCTTCACCTGGGCTCGCTACATCTATTCTGCACTTTTTGTTGTCCTCTTTGGTGAAGCACTCCTCCATCACCCTCCGCTTGCTGCTGCCAGTGGGTTCTGCTTTCTCAGCGTTCTGGAAAGTGGGCACTAGTGCTGAGTTTTCCAGGATTCGGGATGAGGAAATGGCTTTTACATTGCTGATACACCTGGAAAATAAAATCCAGCTGCAGCTCTCAACGTTTCAAGGAGATAACTTTCAGCCGGTCAAAGGTGTTAGCGCTAAAGCTTGCTGAACATGGTGGTTTGGTGAAGCTTCATGATAGAGTGGGCTGGTTCGGCATTTGGGATGAAATGGAGCAGTATGTTTCCCCGTCAAATGAAGAAGCCCAAGAACAGGTGTAGATGACTTGGATCCCAGGGACTCCCCTGATGACCTCATTATGACCCCAAGTTATTCCACGGAATCTTTACCAAAGGAGTCATTTTATGATACCTAGATAATTCGATCTTCATTTTTTTCACTTCCTTTTCTTATAGAAGAGACAGATGACTAAATTAAGTATACTAAGGGAAGTAATCATCTCTCTGAATATAAACAGCAGGGAGAGTAAACCTTCATTGATGAAAGAATTGAACTAACTTCAGTTTTTTAACAGCTCCTTACCTTACCAAGCACATCCTCGCAGTGATGGACTTTCGTAATAAATATTGGTTTTTACGTTTAATTCTTTAAAAATTAGGCTTCTCCATGATTAGCTTTCAAATACATTATTTATAAGTGAAATAAAAATTATATCTTAATTCCCTAAAAAACACACAGGTATTTGGATACTCTGTTCCAGATACATTCTGTGGCCCATCACAATATAGAGTAATTGATTGTGATTGGCTACATAATTACCTGAACTTATATGTGAAACTTTGCAGTTGAGGAAGAGTCCTTCTATAATCTACTTCTTACTCAATCCTTACAATAACCTCGGAAAATAGCCAATTTATCAGGCATAAGTTAAGAATTAGTTTCTTAACTTATGGATAAATCTGATCTCATTATTCAATTCTTGATCTTAGGAAGGATGTGCTTTATATTGCTAAAAATAAGAACGTCTTAATCTCTTAAAAAAATACTGATTCGGGGCGCCTGGGTGGCTCAGTGGGTTAAAGCCTCTACCTTCGGCTCAGGTCATGATCCCAGGATCCTGGGATCAAGCCCCGCATTGGGCTCTCTGCTCAGCGGGGAGCCTTCTTCCCACTCTCTCTCTGCCTGCCTCTCTGCCTACTTGTGATCTCTGTCTGTCAAATAAATAAATAAAATATTTTTAAAAATATTGATTGATAATAGTCATTATCTTTATCTATCAGTTAGTAGAAGAAAACAGTAAAAATGGCTGAAAATATCACAGACAAGAAGAAAAAGTAATGGCAAGAAACAGGGCCAAGAGAAACCCACACCAGCTGGGAAACTAGTTTCTAAACCGTTGCTTTATTTTTTTTTTTAAAGATTTTATTTATTTATTTGACAGAGAGAAATCACAAGTAGGCAGAGAGAGAGAGAGGAGGAAGCAGGCTCCCCGCTGAGCAGAGAGCCCGATGCGGGACTCGATCCCAGGACCCTGAGATCATGACCTGAGCCGAAGGCAGCGGCTTAACCCACTGAGCCACCCAGGCGCCCTAAACCGTTGCTTTAAAAACTCACTTCAGTTCTCCTTTTGGTATGGCCTTAAATTGCAACGGCACATAAGTCTACCAAAGACGTCAGCTGTAGGCGAGCAATGGTTTAAAGCCTACCTTTCCCAGAATCGATCACTGCTAGTTTTACCAACACACTGCTTTTTATCTGAGCACTTGTCCAACGCTGTTTCATTTGCAATTGCTGATTCTCCTTTCATCTCAACTTCTTTTCCACTAGGATCTTCCTTAGAATGAAGCCCATTTTTCTCTCCTTTGCACACTGGACGTTCATTTTTATCCACGATGGCTTGCTTATCATTTCCAGCACTACTGTTTTCTTGTCTGCTCAGTCTCTGTGTGCTTGAAATGCCTCTTGTGTCTTTATTTTCTCCTGGCTCTATGGAACTTCTTAGAGCAAAGTCTTCTACCTTGTCTTGTGGTCTTTCAGTAAGAAACGTGGCAAAACTTCTCTGAACTAGAGAGGCATTGGTCTTCTCAGAATTTTTCTCATTGAGTTTATTAACCTTCTCTTTCTCAGAGGAGGGCTGATTCTTCTGGGAAGATCTCTCTAAAAGCCACAAAATATTTTAATGGAGGACGCATGTGATCAGTATAATTTCGGCTTCACATAATGGCATTTCTATTCAGGTTTCTCTTTATCAGAAGATATACGCTTTGGAAAAGCAAAGTAGACGTGAACATGACCAATTGACTGACATTTGGGTTCCCAAAGAGTTTTTAGTTTGTAACTAGTAGGACCCAAAGCCAATCAAATAAAGTTATTCAAACAGCGCTTCTCCCAACACAGAGCTTTATGAACACGTAATTCCTTCTGAATAAGAACAATGACAACAGGACTTTTATACCAGAGCTTTTTTTATGCATAAATCTCTAGTCTTCTAAAGATGTTACCTGTGAGGGCCGATGTCCTTTTGTCTTTGACAGGGGCTGTTTCCTTCAGGCCAAGCTGTGACCATGACTTCTCCTTAGCCTGTGGATACACAATTGAATAATTGAAGTCACTTATTAATTACATCAGTGTTTCTCAACCTCAGCACTACTGACACATGGTGTGGGTAATTCTTTGTTGTGGAAAATGTCATGAGCATTATAGAACATTTTGTAGCATCTCTGTCTTCTACCCACCAGAAAACAATGGTAGCTTCCCTCCCAGTTCTAATATCCAAAATGTCTCCAGAAATTGCTAAGTGTCCCCTGGGGGTAAAATCATCCCAGATTTAAAACCACTGTATTGCATGATTCAAAAAAAACAAACAAAACAAAACACTAGAATTAATAGTAAGTTAGGGGACAGTCTGAATTGATGAAACTGTATAGACTACAATATTTGAAAACAAATGATCTCATTGCTCTAAAAGAAATTCTGTTAAACTCTGGCATTGTTTGTAAAAGAAGGCCCATCTTCATGAATGGATTAAAGGATATTGATAATGTATCGTCACCTCTGACCTCTGGTTATATTGTCTTGATATGGTTCACATATAAATCAGATAAAAATGAGAGGATCTATGTGACTAAGATTTTGTAAACCAAAAAGTAGGAGACTAAATAAAGTAAGCCACTGTAAATGAGCTTTCACATGGCTTAGAACAGATGACCCTTTTCCTAGGCAGGTAAACATCCTTCTCATAGTTCTGGCTTCTCTGAATTGGCTTAGCCAACTTTTCTTAAATACCACATAAAATATAAACATTAGCCCAATCCACCCAAGTTATCATAAATTCCAAAGTTTTGCACTATAAATTAATTAAATTGTGTGGATGTCCAAAGAATCAGTTTCTTTTCTTCGAAGAGAGAGTAAAATCTGCCTTAGGGTGACTTGCAAGCATGAAACTCCATGTAAGTGCAGCTCAGAGGCATCAAGACAGACTGCTGATGTACTTTTAATAATCCAAAGGGCAGCCTCATAGCTTCAGAGCATTTCCCTTTTTCAGATAGAGACATTGAAACACAAAGGTGGTAGGTTTAGTAAATCTGTGGAAAACCGAATTAGAGATTATATCCTCAGAGTTTGTAACTTCCTCTTCTAAGTAAAAGTGCAGGACAAATGTTCTTCAAGTTCTTCAGGCAAAGCCAGCTGCTCTTCCCTCTGTGTGCAGCATATCCACCCACCCCAGCATCACCGACAACACTTTTAAATATTTTTTCCATTAATTTCCCACTAGCCTGTAGGCCTTGCTTAAATGGGCAGGAAGACTGGTTCATCTTTGAATCTCTGGCACTTAGCCCAGTGACTACGATATAGCGATGATGGTGGTGATGATAGTGATGATGATGACGATGGTGGTGATAATGATGGAGGTGGTGGTGATGATGATGATGGTGGTGGTGACAGGGATGATGCTGGTGGTGGTGATGAAGATGAGGAAGAGGGTGATGGTGGTGATGATGTCAATGTTGATGTGGCTAATATACACTAAGCACTATCTACATACGGGGCACATTTCTAAGCATGTCAGTTGATCCTCATAGCAACCCTTTGGTGAACCCAAAGGTGAACCCTTTGGGATAGATATTATTAGCCACATTTTATAATGAAATCAGGTAAATTCCAAGGATTATGCAGTTCAGAAATGGTCGAGCCAGGATTATTAGTCAGCTGTCTTCTTCATTTTGTGCCTTTAACTATTACACTGTACTGTCACTCAGAAAAAAAAATAGATTACAGGGAAGGTGTGTTGTTAGTATTTACTGAGTATCTATCGCACAGCCAGTATCACAGGAGATAAGAAGGAAGATTAAGAGAGAAGGGTATAGAGGCACCTGGGTGGCTCAGTGGGTTGAGCCACTGCCTTCCGCTTAGGTCATGATCTCGGGGGTCCTGAGATAGAGCCCCACATAGGACTCTAAGCTCAGCAGGAAGCTTAGAGTCCTTTTGTCTTTGCCTGCTTCCCCCTCTCTCTGCCAGCTTGCTGCTCTGCCTACTTGTGATCTCTCTCTCACTCTGTCAAATAAATAAATAAGAATCTAAAAAAAAACAGAGAAAGAGAGAGAGAGAAGGGTATAAAATGGAAACAAGTTAGTAGAGTGAAGAAATAAATATTTACCAAACAATTAGAATTAACATAGAAGAAAGGCAAGAGAGAAAGAATTCAAGTCCAACTTGGAAAACAAGTCAAATTAGCCAAATAAGAGAGTCTAACAAATTGTGTTTAAGATACTGTACAATTTTGTTTTTCAGTGTTTCTTTTTTGAAATGATAATTCTTGGTGGGTAGGCTTTGTGCTTCTGGATTTATTCTGGATAAGATGAACATAGGTGGACTTGATAAAGAAAACAGGTATGTATCAATCAATTTCAGTTCATCAAAATAGGTAAAATGGAGAATTTGGAGGTAAGACTCCATGGAGTGCCAAACTGATGAGCCTTTGCCTCTAAGGTCATCCAGGTACTAGTGGCAACGTTTTAGGAGTTTTGTGAACATTCTTACGGTAGAGCAATGGGAGCTGACCAACAGGAGAAGCTGTCGATTCTGAAGAATATAAGAAACCAGCTTCCAAAAGAGGCTGGTTTTTTTCTTTGTCAATTATATATCACATATGTTTTACCACTTAAATAATGTAAGGAGGTCTTTATTCATTGCCACAGGTCATTGTATTTTTATTTCTCTATGTAATACTGACATCTAGAGGAAATTTGAACTGAGTTTCCAAAAAACAGAAGCTGTATTTCTCCTTTCCTGCTTCTGAACAGCAACTTCAGTATGAAGAGGGTTTTCATGTTATCTGAAGAAGATGATAAAATAGGAAGCACAAGTCTTTAGATATATCTTGTCCAAAGATGAACATATTTTCTACCCATTTTACTATGTTAAGCATGATGTTCTGTAAGGATTACTGTCCTCTTCTGTTAATAAATAAAAGTCATGTCAGAAACTAAGTTCCTTTGCTAAAATCACACTGATGACAGAGATGAGTGTGAGCGCCTCAGTGCTCTCAAATTCACTCATTATTCCTTCACTTAATAAATACTTCTATATTTGCATATGGATTCCTTTAATGACCAATTATTCATTGCTTTTTTAATAATCCATTGATGCATTTAGAATGACATACAGAAGAAAGGAGACCCAAATGCCCAAGTATTTAAAACAAGTTCTGTTCTCTCCACTCTGTACAGTTTTCTTGACTGGAGTCCTGAGTGGGGAATGTTTCCAAAGTAGTTTTCAGGTTGTATAAAGGACATGTTAGAACTCATTTCTATTTGTTTTCTATTCTTTTAAAATTTACATTTTATATATGTTTTAAAACATGTATGAATAAAATTGGACAGGTATATAATTTATAAGTTTCTGTCATATGCTAAATTTATTTATAAAAATAAATATACACATATTGTTTATCAATGTGCATATTTCTGAATAAACGTTGGGATTTACTTAAATGCATTTTACTGATAGCAGTGCAAAATCAAAATAATTTGAGGACTTCTTTCAAATAACACCATTTCTTACATTATGATTTTCTGAAATAATGTGCTTTAGAGAAGAATTATTCTAATCAGCAGGTTCAAGGGCAAGTACATAATTTGAACAATGAGCTCATTTCTTGCAAATTGCTTGTAAGAGGTCAAGATTCATTGCTTAATGACTATTTTGACATTTAGACCAATTGTATGCATCTTATACTCTGTCTCCAGGCAGTTTCACTGACTGCCATGGAAACAAGAGCTACTCAGGAAGACAACATCCATCCGGAAGCCTGTGTCCACCTACCCACTGTGGAGTTCACTCCCACCGCAGACCACAAGTCTGTCCCAGTACTACACGACAACTCTGTTTCTCCTCAACGTGGTAGAACAACCAAAAGGAAAATTAGTTCTGTTGAATGACTTTGCCTCATCCCTCTCCTTTCCATTCAATACAAACCAACCTTAGAAATCCATCTTAAAGTGGATTTAAACTTTTAAAGAACAGAAAGGCAAACAGCTACTGCCTCCTCTGGACGCCCTCAAAGCAGTGATCATCTTCTGGGTATTCTATGGCCACTTGACATGCCTGTCCCCAACCTGGGATATGGACCCTTGTCTTCACATTTGTTTCCCCAGCACCACATGATGAATATGCTTGGTGAACCTGTGTATAGTAAAGGAAAGAAGTGCCTGCAGGACGGGTATCCTCATTCTGACAATGTCCTTTTTTTTTTTTTTTAGAGTATTTATTTATTTATTATTTATTTTTACTTTTTTATGTGCAATTAGCCGGCATAGAATACAAGATTCGGTTTTGATGGAGTGTTCAGTGATTCATTAGTTGCATATAACACCCAATACTCATCACCACACGTACCCTCCTTAATACCCATCACCCGGTCACCGCATCCCTCCGCCCCACTCCCTTCTGTGACCTTCAGTTTGGTTTCCAGAGTCCAGAGTCTCTCATGGTTTGTCTCCCTCTCTGATTTCTTCCCGTTCAGTTTACCTTCCCTTCCCCTGTGGTCCTCTGCTCTGTTCCTTATGTTCCACATACGAGTGAATCCATATGATAACTGACAATACTCTTTAATCAGACTGTGTCACTGAAAAGCCCCACTCTCCCAGCACCATCCGAAATGTATCCCTGTCACTGATGCTCATATCCTTTGCATCACTTAACTGATGGTAAGTTATATCCTCGGCCCTGTATTTGGGGATTATGATTGCTACAGAAAACTGTTTTCTTACCATCACAATGGAACATGACTATACTAACTGCACAGCCCGAGCTTGTCATTATCACTGCTGTGGAGACGCCAAGATGAACACCTTTTGGTAATTTTAACCTAATACCTAGAAATACAAAAACAAAATGATAACAATGTATAATGACTGTTAAACTTTGGGCTCATCGTGAGGAAGAGAAAAAAAATGGAATACAATAAAAGAAATACAAAAAGAGGAATTTTCAGAATATCAAAACTACATTTCCTTGCTTGAGTAAAAAAGATAATTTTAGAAATTCTTTGTAAAGTAAATCTACTTCTTTTCATCTTCAGGGCACACTCAAATTCTTGCCCTAAGTGAGAAGACTCCCTAAAGTCCCCGGGCTGATGAAAGGAATGTTCACAAAGCATAACCGGTTTCATGGTCCATCGGGACTGGCACAGAATAAGGCAAGACAGGATCGAACGGACCAAATCCAGGAAGGAAAGTGTTCACCCTGGCCTCAAAACTCAGTAAGCAGACCCTCCCCTGCTGCTGAGAAGAACATCAAGGATAATCAGTTACCTGAGAAAATAACCCTGCAGGAAAATTAAAGCCTTTTGATGCATTCACTGTTACATGGGCAGTGCTTCATTCAGAAAGCAAAAGACCGGAAATTAAAGGCTGGTTCAGGAGAGTCTAATTAGACCATCTGTCAAGTGAAGATACGTGGTAATTTTACTTTTATTCAACTTTAAGATGTATTGAACAGAATTATTTAAAAAAAAAAAAAAAGTGTACTATCACATTTAACTGTCTCCTCGAGCAGGAAAGACTGAGTAGGGAACAGCGCTGGTCAAATGCACTGTATCGGGTTATTCCTCATTGACTACAGACTTTTCTTAATTTAAATACACTTTCAGGTTTTCTTATTCCAATAAGCCCTTGTTATGGCCAATACCATGCAGACCATATGTTCAGTCCTGATGCAATGTGTGAAGACTGACAGGTTAGGGGTAGCAGACCCCTAATATCTGCCCCACCATCCCAAGGGCCAGGCCAGGCTGTGGATGAGAGGTACAAGTCATTAAAACCATAGGCTCGCCTCCATTCTTCTAACCAGCCGGCCTTTGCCGATTTTAGAAGAAGCAGTTAGAACAAGTTAAGAATCGTCACCTAAATATTTAGTCACGTCAGGTACTTTGATCATATAGATTGTGTTTTTCCCTCATCTTATGCCCAAGGGATAAGCTTACCCAAAACATCTTATAAATGAACTCATATTATTTTATATCCTTCTCATCATCACTTCTCCTGCCCTCCCCACCAGAAAATGCTGAGCCCTCTGACTCTAACTGCTCCTTTTCCCCAACTACCCACGTGACTTCTGTTGGCCACACACGCTATACCCCACCTTCCAGGCCCAACCCTCCTTTGTTCTAAACAGGTCAAAACGAGGGGTGGGGGGCAGGCGTTTGACAATATTTAATGCACAGGTTCCACCCCTAAAGAGGGGGTGCGGCTGCACACTACTGTTTTTTCTAATATCCACCCCACCCTCCGCCCCACAGCCACACATACACACCCCAATTCTAAGGTACTGCAAGGGTTGGGAGCCACTGTCTCTGTGTTCTCAGCTCCCCTCACTCTGGGTTGTTTTGTCGAGGTGGGGTTTCTTCCCTGAGTCCTTCTTACCATCCAGGCTGCTGTACCATAGCTTTGAATGACAGTAATAACACTGGAGACGTGGTATCTCTCCAAATCCCGAGTCCTCTCCAGCACCAGCAAGGCTATGTGACCCTCTCTCGGACGGATCACCCAGCGAACCACTGCCTCTACCTTGCCGGCCGCCCAGGGACACATGTACGGACATGAGCCTCAGGCAGACTGGCCCAGAGACCACAGAACCTCCTCTTCAAAAGGGATCTCAGGGACATCCAAGGAGGGCAAGCCAATAAAAAAAAACCCAGCATTTCTAACCACACCTGAAATCCTCTGCCTCGCTTCCTGGTCAAAGCTCAATTAATTGAAAGTGATTTAGCTCCTCTACCAAAACGGAGGTGAGCAGAAGGCAGCCTGACTCCACTTAAGTGGAGAAACACCACTCCACGCAGTGTAGAATTACTTATAGCCCTTTACACAAAAGTGTATCTGAAAACCATAAATGGTGGCTTGCTCTGCCCTCTTGGGATTCTGCCACCAGAAAAACAAGCACCTGAGCATTTCAAAAACAAGGCATCAAGATTATTAAGGAATTGCAATGTGTTGTGTTGTGTGTGTGTGAGAGAGAGAGAGACAGAGAGAGAGGAGAGAACAACCAATTTCAAATGCAGGTATAAATGGGATTATAGCTCTTTGATGTTCCTCTGATTAAATTGAGTCTTACTTAGTAAGATTCTTCTTTTACACTACATAAGACCCAACCTTGGAATGTTTTCACATGAAGTATATAGTGTTTTTTCATCACCTAATAAAACTCTTCTACTTCTTCCTGCCGCAGACAGTTTTACAAGCATTCATTTCACATAGTGTTCTCAGTGTGCTTTTTAATTTTTATTTTAGGTTCACTTTTATCACTCCATCTCCTGTCTCCTGCTCTGAGTAAGCAATCAGCATTTTGGTCCAGCCTCTCACCACAGGCTGGCTCGTGGAAGTAGCGTCTGCTGGCAGAGGCTCCTGGGGAACTCTGTGTTTCCTCAGGTGAGGTGATGTGTGGTCCCACGGGTTGTTAAGGAGGTTCTGAGATTTGAACTTAGATTTATCAAGCAAAATATCTAACCTCATTATGGTTTGTCTTTCCATATCTTACCCTGCACAGCAAATTTTGCAAGCACACTACAAAGTAGCTTTAAAAAGCTATCTCTGAAAAAAATAATGAGAAGTTGCAAAGCTCTTAAAAAGTTTCTTAAAGCTCTTAAAAAGTTATATAGTTTTTGGAATATATAATCCAAACTCAGTAGATAGAAACAATCAGTCATGACTATCCCCAAACCTTTCATTATCTAGTCCCTTCTACTCAAAGTAGGTCTGGGGACCACAGTGACCTGGGACCCGCAGAGCCTCTCAGCCCCTCCCTTCACTTATCCAGTCAGAATCTGCCTTTTAACTATTCCCAGGTGATTCCCATGCACATTACAATGTTGAAAACATTGATCCAGATAACATCCACAATGACTTGGTGCTAAGAAATATTTCACAAGATATTTGTCATGGCTGCTTGTATTTATTTGAATCTGTCTTCTGTCCATAAAAAGCCATCATCACATTTGGTTAAGCTCAGAGGGAGGACTGTGGAGAAAGCAGGAAGGAGCTAACACATGTTCTGCTGGTCTGGATGTTGGCTGCCCTTGAGGGCAATGGCCAGTATAAGTCCAGAACTGTGTGGAATATCAGTGAGCTTTGAAGAATGCCCAGAATTTTGACACTGACCCAAGGAGTCCTAGCAAGGACTCAGAAGGGTGCGTGAGTGAGACCTGCTGTACCTAATTTCTAGGGTCTCTGCCAAACTCAGGTCTCATAGAAAAGAAACACTAAGGGGTAAAGGTTCTGCAATGGGCCGAATGTTTGTGTCCTGCCAAAATTCATATATTGAAGCCCAAACTCCCAATTAAACTTCCAATATAAGAAGGTGGGACCTTTAAGTGGTAATTAGGTATAGATGATGTCATGAGGGTAGACTCTCTGGTGAAATTAGTGTTTTTATAAGAAGGAAACCTGGTCCTTCCTCTATCTCTCTGCCGTGGGAGGATACAGAGATATTGCAACTGTCTGCAAGACAGGGAAAGGATTCTCATCAGAATCAGACCACCCTTGGCACCCTGACCTCAGCCTTCCAGCCTCTAGAACTGTGAGAAAGAAAGTGCTGTGCAAGCCACTCAGTCTATGGTATTTTGTTACAACAACCTGACCTAAGGTACAAGGAAACTGTGCCAATGGTAAACTCTAGAGGAAATCAGTAATATATTCTGATCAGTTCAAAAATGCAAAGAATACAGTTAGGATTGTTAACACAAGTGCTATAACTTGGTTGCTATAAAGGTGATTATCAACCCCTTAAAAGGAGCAAAAGAAATTTTATTTAACCCAGTTCTGATGAAACAAAACTTTTATAGTACACAGATAGTACATAACGTCTGATACCATCTAACTGTCTGTGCTTTCACTCCTAAGATAGACTTAAAGGCTCAATTTATGGAGCACATTCTGAACACCTTAGTGAACTCTCTGTGTTCTTATCTCATTCTTTTGTTTTATTATTTACACACAGGAGAATATTCAGCTGGTACTCTGGTACTCTACCAGTTATACAAATAGGGAAGCACTTCCATCCTGGAGGATGTCCTGAGCCCTCCCAAACAACTCACGACCTAACCACCCTCAGGACCCTCCTAAGATCCGAAACCTTGAAGGTCAAGTATCTGGCATGGCTGGGACGTCTATGTGCATGGGGACCATCCAGTGCAGTCTACTCTGAAAGATGAGTGACTGCAGACTCCCAGCTATGAAATTCAGTTCTGCATCAGCAACCATTAATATAGTATGAGTGCACCTGGCCACGAGAGTAGGCTTATGGCTGTATAATTTTTAATATCGGAATAAAAGCTTTTAATATTATCTGTGCTGTTCCTAGAAGTTAATTATTCATAGGAATTGGAAAGTGTGCCTTGACACTCAAGGAGAAAGCAGTGCAGGGGAGTAAAGAGGTAGGAGAGTTTCTATCAGCAATACCTTTGCCCACCTTAGACACTGGGATAGTGGCCCAAAGTTTATCTCCTGCCCCAAAGATTCCTAATCAGTAGGTCTGGGCTGCAGCACAAGAACATTTTTCACAAGATTTGGAAATGGTTCTGTTGTAAGTGCTCCAGGGATCATACTTCCAGAAAGTGTAGAAACTCTTACTCATTATTCAAGACCCTACCTCAAGAAGTTTCCCTTTGTGAATTCCTCCTTAAACACTCTGGTTCCACATCCTTCTGCCAGAAGAGAAGTCACTCTTTCTTCCACATTTATTGATGATACATCCATCACGTATTTATCATACTGTGTTGGCATTATTTGTTTTCACACCTGACTCTGCCTGCATATCTTGGTATTTCTAGCATCTCACACGGCATTCGACAGATAAACACAGACTGAGTAGAAAATAGGGGTCAGGGCTGATGTGGGGCAGTATTTACTGAGCATCTCAACCAGCCATGTAAAGTTTTCAGAAGGGGTGCTGTAGCACACCCTTTATTATATCTGGTTTCAGGCTTGACTGTCTTGTCCTTAGTCTCCTGTGGCACCCAGAAGTTCCTTCTTTCATGCAGAGAAATTTGTTGGCCTGAACCTCTAGGAGAAAGCTCATAGTCTTCTCAGACCTTTGCAAGAACTTAAAGGCTTGTGTTACCAATTCACATCTGAGAGTCCACCCTGAGTGTGGGTTATTGAACTAATGTATCATTTGACCACCTTCCCAGCAAATGTCTTAGACCTCATAAAAATCAGAACATGTCCTGTAAATATTCATTTGCTTAATGCATATATTTAAGATCTATTATTCATATACCTATATCAACCATAACTTTAACATTCAATAATACACTAACATAGAGAAATACTTAATGAATATATTTTTTAGAAGATTTTATTATTTTTAAGTCATCCTTACACCCAACTTGGGGCTGAGGCTCACAACCTCGAGGTCAAGAGTCGCACACTCCACTGTCTGAACCAGCCAGGTGCCCCAAGAGCTGCTTAAAGGATACTTTTGGTAATAAAATGAGAAGAGGTTAGATATTGTTATTGCCACATTTCACTTTGTTGTGATTATGGAGACAAGCAGTACCTATCTCCTCTGAAGTGTCTGATTACGCTTCTTTGGAGAGCACCTAACTCAACATTAAAATAGATGCTAAATAAATGGCTCTGCATTTTCCTGCCAAAGCCATTTACCATATTTCTAATGGTGATTAAGTCAGACATCATATCCATTACTCCAACATCCCTTTAGCGCTCAAGTTCTGTGATGCCACAGAATCAAGAATAAATCTTGGCACACTTACAGAGCACGCTCAGAAGCTTCCCACGCTGGCAAGAATCTGCTGCTTGGTGCTTTTCTATGGATCTTGTCTCTTGGCATCTATTTATGGGGATGATTTATCGAAGTAAGGCCTAAGTAAAAGTGTCTTTATGGCAGATCATAGAAAAAAAATCATGCTTGTTTGGTTTGTGCTATTTATTTAGGTCTCCATTTCTCAGCAGGTGAGGGCTTTGCTTCAACCACTTTAAGCCCTGTCAACACCAAAGGAGTTCTCCTCCAGATTTTATCAGCAAAGTTTCTGATTTGCTCCTTGCTACCAGGAGATGGGAGTAGTCTCTGAGTTCTTCAGAATTCTCCTGCTGTGTCTTCTCAAGCGCTGTTCAGAGGTAGTGACTGGTGAGGTGGGGTTGAGTTTGTAAATCATGCTGCTCAGGTTCCTTTCCAAATTCATGGTCTTAGGCAGCTATGGCAGAGAGCTTCATTTGCTGATTCTGAGAAGAACAATGTCCTTATTTTCAAAGCCAAGAGATTGCTACTTCAATAGACAAAGGCAAAACAAAGCAAAAGGTAACCTTTTTGATGTTGTGGAAATTAGCTATTTACTTTTCATGTTGGTTCATGGCAAAACAGGAAGGAGCCTGAAAAAATCACCTTAGATTTAACATCACAAATTTAAATGAGGTTTTAGAGAGAAATTAAAGGAAGGGAAGGAGTTTGCTTCACAGTCCAGTGGGTCAGATACATAACTTTTGTATTCTTTTGTATTCTCAACCGCACAATGTACTCCCCAAAATCCACAATATTCTAAGAGTTCAAAACAAGACAAGGAATTAAAAAACTTACTAAATCATAAAATCCATTTGAATCTAGAGAGATCTTAAAGAGCATTGTGAAATGAGTTAAGGAAATCTAACTCAAAACTGGAAGGGGGAAGCCATGCTGGGATGGTCACACACATGCTACTCATTGTAGCTTGCTTAGTTCCACAGGAAGAAGGAAGATTTCCTATCAACCCTGGTAACTGCCCTAAACTGCAGCCAATGAGAGGACCCTTCACTTCCAACACCTACAGCCAGTGAGAAGCCACCACCACTACGAACTCTCATTTCTGCACCAGTGAAATTCTGTTCTAAACAACCTCTTCCAAATTCCTCCTCTCCTCCATGAAAGGACACTCTCCTCCTTTGTTCTCTGTACTTGGAATGTGCTTGGAGAAACCACGCTCCAGACTGGAAATGAGTCTCTCTCTCTCCTGATTGGCACCGGAGCTACACTCCAGTGTTCAAACCCACAACCATTAAACATCCCCTGCCTCAGCGTCCTAAATAGTTCAAAGAGTGAAAGTCTCTGATAAACCGTAACAGGTTGATATGTCTAATAATCCGCTTCTGCTTAGGCGCTCTAGGAGATACCCATCCTTTTCTCCTTAGTTCTTCCACCCTTGTTGGTTTATTGGGTCAAGATTTCCTAGGAAAATATCATGTTGGAAGTTCTTTCTCCTGAAAGAGGGAAATGATTCTAGAATTTCACAGCAGCAACCAAAATAACCCCCTAGTAAATCTCAGGACACTCAACATCTTTTATTTGCTATGTCTCTGATCGCCCCTAGAGCTAATTCCAAGGATGCTAATCATTTGTCCCTGTAGGATCAGCTACCACCCTTCTGGGTAAATCCTCAACTGATATTGTCAGAATATACAGTGCATCTCTTATTAAGATACAAATAGATCCCCCAAAACCTCTCCCCATAATTAATCAATATCTGTAAATAAAGAGGCCCTTCAAGACATTAAGCCTATAATAAAACGGTAAGGGCCAGGGCCCCCTTATCCCCTGTATCAGTCCCTGCGACATTCTTATTTTTACCTGTGAAGAAACCAAATAGCTCGTCTGGGACTTCCAAGCCATAAACAATATTGTCAACCCCCACCATTCTATTTTTCCCAACCTTCACTTTATTTACCTCCATCACTACTGAGAGCAAATTTTTTTCATGATCGATTTATGTAGTGCTTTCCTTAGTATCTCAGTACTCACAGAAAAGGTCCTTCCTGGTACCGAGGAATAAATGATCCAATTCTTTTTTTTTTTAATTTTGTTACATAAATTAACCCATTTATTATAGGCTAGCAATGTTTCAAATGGCGGCTCTTCTACTGGTCTTTCATCTCCTTCAGTCTTCTGATGGCAGACTTTACTGTGACAGCAGAAGTGGTGTTGTAGGTCCAGGCGCCACCAGCGACGGTTTTCATGCAGGAGCCACAATGCCAGATCCCCACAGCTCGTCTTTTCATCTTGGTTTTGCCACAGAAGGAGCAAGTGTACTTGGCGTGCTGGCTTATCTCAATCTTCTTCACCATCTTCCTGAGGGAGGCACCATATTTGCCCACGATTCCGACCTTCTTGGTGCGTTTAGCCATGTCGCCTCAAACTAGGTCTGAGCCCCGAGAGCTAAATGATCCAATTCTTGATCAGCAATCTTTTTGAAGAAAGATCTCTTTCAAATGGGGGAAATGTGAAAATGTGTTAAGGAAACTTAATACAAAATTGGAGCCAGGAGGCCATGAAGGGGGTAATTCTCATGTTCATGGCACCTGTCACAGCTTCCAAAATCCAGCAAGAAAAAGGGAGAATTCCTCTCCCTGCCCAACCTAGAGCGAATGACAGGCCACCACTAGTTCCAGTGCCTGCAACCAATGAGAAGCTGCCACCACTCCAAACTTCTCTTTCTCCAATGAACTTTTGTTCAAAACAACACCTTCAAATTCTTCCTTTTCTTTATAAATGGACACTTCCCTTTTTTGTTCTCATAGGCAAGTGGTTGCCTTAGTTTGCTTGTCCTGAATGGCAATTCCTCTGTTATTCCTAAATAAACTAGATTTCTCTTTTAAAAGATTGACAGAACGTAGCCCAATCAGCTCAACTAGAGATGAGAAATCAGCTTCTATCCAATTTCACCTAAGTATAGAATTTAACCATGTTTAACGTGTTCCTGCTGAGAGGAAGGCTGTTGATACTACTGGTCATTTTTCCCACAGCACCTTCATCCTTAAAAACATAATAGGACATTGTGGCATACAGTCTCAACCTTTATTTCTTCTCGTTAAAAATCCACCCATCACAATACAGTTTTGAATGTACACATAGTTCTTGGCCTTTCATTTGTTATTATATGTCAGTTTTTTATGATGTTTAAAAAAGTAGGGAGCTATAGATTGTGTTAGGTATAGGCATAAGCATAAGCATTAAAATATATTTTGGTACTGGGTTACTATTGTAGGAAGTACACAGGTCAAGTAAGCTTTAAAGTGTCTATTTTTGTTTGGAGGATAAACAAATCCTTCTCAAATAAGACATAATGATGGATAGGATTAAGAAAACTCTATTAGCACCTGCAGTAACTATCTGAAGAGAATCTTTAGCCTTAGGCTAGACATCCCCTGAGAATGGGGAGTGGCTGGCTTATTTTCCTTGGCTTGTGAAGAGCCCCACTTGGAACTCTCTGTGAGGTGAGAGGAGCGCACTATCATGCATGCCATGTATTTCCATAGGAAGCAAAAAACAATTGCAGACTTGCACTTCTACCCTCCTGGGGATTATGCTAGACTACACCCAGAGAGCAAGACATAAATACATGCCTATGATGAGGTGACAGCTGGTCTCTGCAGCAGAAATGCACAATCACTGATGGGAAAGTTCAATTGTGGGTACTCCAGGAACAGGATTAAAGTCTGTTTTCAGTTAGGAGCCTTCATAAAAGTGTACTCCATCTGTGTTTACTACATGCAGCTGCACCTCTCTCAACGTGCTTAATGAACTTTCTCTTCTTTGTGAACACTGACTTAAACTCAAAGCTAGTCTTAAGTAACTATTATGAGCAAAATACTTGTATAAGACATCATAGACCAATACATGTGTGTGCTCCTCCTCCATTGACTGAAAGGGTCTACATACTTCATACTCATGCAGGGTCTACATACTTCATACTCATGCACCAAGCTATCTCATCAAATTCCAGAAAATAAATCTAAACTGTGAAATGAGAAACTGTTAAAAGGAAAAAAAGAAGTAACTATTTCCAACTATTCTGGTCATATCTCATTATGTTCATGTATTAAAATTTAGGCAATAGTCTAAATATACTTGAATTTCACATTTAATGAGATCAGTTCAATTTGGCATTTAACAATTATTGTAAAATGTTTCATTTTTATTTAATTCAGCTATAAGCAATATATTTTTCAAACTGACCTCATTACTGGTGGAATACATTTACACACACACACCTATATATATAACTTACTAGCAATATCGGTCAACTCTGAACTTCTTCACATACTATTACTTTGTTGTTGTTCATTTTCTGTTCACTCCCACAGAATTACTCTATTGGCACCAACTTTTCCCATCTAATAGAGAAGTAGTGTTATTTAAAAATAAGTAAGTTCTAGGTAGATGTTATAATAGTGTTAAGTACATTTTATGAATTCTTATAATTAGAATCGCCACAAAATTTTCTCTACTGAAAGTTGTTACAATAAATGTCAAGTCAAATGCAGTTTTTCTTTAGAATTTTAAAGAGAGTTAACCAGATGAGAATTACAACTCCTATGAAAATCCATATTCTATAAAATGGAGACTCCAGCTGCAAAAATTCCTCAACTCAAAATCCTAAAATTTTTTTTTAAAAATGATTAAATAAGTAGGGCTAGTATATTATATAATGTGGATATATATTTTAATGAAACAGCATACCATTCACATACATTTCACAATCATCCATATTTTTATTAAATATTGCCCCATCAATACTGATTTAACCAAATTAATGTCTGCAGACTATACATAACCTTTCCCCTTAGATGACCTAATATCATTATTAAAATTTAAAAATAAGAATTTTAACAGAATTACCCCCAACCTAATATCTAAATAATGTTTCATTTTAATAACTAATAATGTTAAAATAAGTTCCCTTTCTAAGCTCAAGTTCCAGTCAAAGAATACTAGCTGCAAACTAGAACCTGAAAAAGCTGACAGTGAGTATATAAATATATTTGTATCCTTGTGCTTAGAAATAATAGAACTGTGTGCATATGATTGATATTCTTTGATGAAAGTTCCACTTTTAAAAAATTTGTCTTGAAGCATTGTATTTTGGTACATTCTCCTTCAATGCTTTTATGGATCACTTTTCAGAGGATATGAAAGAGTTGACCTCTACTTATCAAAGTTCAGCTTCACAAAGTTGCCATATAATATAGGTTTCACTGCCATAAACTTTGGCTGTGGGGAAAAAAAAAATCATGGCTCACCTTTCCATTTCCTCTGCTAACAAAATGGAAGGAATTATCCAATATCAAAAAATATATTTGCTTTGATTTAAGCCAATAGTCTTATTAGACTGAGGGAGTGCAGGGATAAGTCGCACACAGAGATTCCTCCTAACACACTGAGAGATTCTGAGAGCTCTCAGCTTCTCACCAGGGTTGTTGTTCTGTTTCTACCAGGACTATATGTTCCAGTCCTCTTAATCTTTTGGCTTGTGACTCACATACTCCAACTCACACCTACAAGTTCTGGTTTCCTCCTTACATGGCTCCCTCAATGCTGAAGTCTTTATATTATAGGAAGGCCTGGGTTCACCTTCTGGCTTCAACACCTCAGTGTATTTTCCTACCTAGCACATCACCCTGCAAACACTATCTGGTTTCTTTCTAAATGAGCAACTCTGATATGACACTTTTAAAAATATCTTAAAACTTTAACATCTCTTGGTAAGCCATGTACCTATCAGATTTCTGATGGTTCCTGTTCTCTTAAAAGATCCCTTGATTTCTTCTGCTTAGACCTTATCCTGTTAGTGGTACTAATTATTCATGCGTCATCAGAAACTGATAGCTGTGTGACATTTCTTCTTATTTTGGTCATCATAACACTCTACCGGTCTTTTCATTTACCGGTATAGTTGACATCTATGAACATTGATCTAAGATTTATTCCTCTTGAAGAATTCACCAATTCTTTCACTCAACTCCATACAAACGATCTTAAAATGTTTTATTCCCATAATCCCAGCGATTACTAGATCTTAATATCTGGACATGGTATAAGAATTTTGAACTCTGAATATCTAAACTAAAACTTAACAATTTGATACCCCACATTGGCTTGCCTTCCTGTTATTCCAGTTTCTGTCAATAGCGCAATGATACTTGTCTCCTATTTGTTAATCTTCTAGTGAAGCGTCAGGTCCCACTCAGTGCAAGACAAGGCCAGATCTGGGCCATGCGTTAGAACCCTCCATCCTCCCACTGTGCGTAGTTCATAAAATAAGCTCACCTATCTTAGAATCCAAAGCCATGGCAAGCTCCAATGTTTGAGCCCTTGAATGGTGACAGGAATCCAACAAATGAACAAAGTGGAACAAATGGGAATCCAGAGAAACATTGCTGTGAATTCCAATCAAGAAGACTACATTTTGAAAGGTCTGCCTATGGTTATTAAGAAACTATGTACTGATTTCAGGTCTAATGATACAGCTCCAGCCTCTAAAAGACAACCAAGGTTTGAGGTCTAGACTCAGCTCTTGCACACACCATCAAAAATTTAAATGGGGGAGAGGGGGGCACCTGGGTGGCTCAGTGGGTTAAAGCCTCTGCCTTCGGCTCAGGTCATGATCTCAGGGTCCTGGGATCGAGCCCCGCATCGGGCTCTCTGCTCAGTGGGGAGCCTGCTTCCTCCTCTCTCCCTGCCTGCCTCTCTGACTACTTGTAATCTCTATCAAATAAATAAATAAAATCTTTAAAAAAAAATTTAAACAGGGACCAGCAGAGCCTAATCCTAGTATCTGGTACATCCTCAGGAGATGGAGTATTTTGGTGTAGGGGTTCAGGTATAACAGGCTCATTATGAGGATTCAGGGAACCCACCATGGTAAGCCACACATGTGAACTATGTTGAGGCCTGGATCAGCTTAAGCTTCATGCAATGGTTTGAGATACCAAAAGGAACCCAGTATCTGCACAGAAACATTTCATTTCCCAAATATTTGAATAGTGAGAAATTCCTAAAATAAAAGCCCCCCTATCTAAGGAATGTCAGAGAGGTCAAGGCTGCCTAGTGGTTCTCACTTTACATGAAGCCTGTGGATCCACAGCTCACTGATGGTGGTTGTGGGAAACTAAGGCAAGAGATCCCTTGAAAAGGAGGTTAAGCTTACACTCGGAAGTCATGGAACAACGTTCAAAGTCAAAACATTCATGACAGGGCAATGACCCTCCAGTCCTAGCTGCATGATAGAATCACCTGGAGAGTCTTTGAAAAACACCAATCCTGGAGTCTTCATTCAGACCAATTGTATCCACAATTGTGGAGTGGAGCCCACACTTTGGTATTTTCTCAAGGCTTATAGCTCTCAGATTTAGCAAATGAAAGCATAAGATGCTCAGTTAAATTTAAATTTCAATAAAAAACAAATACATTTTTTAGCATAACTATGGTCCATACAATATTCTTATACTAAAAAAATTATTGATTGTTTATCTGAAGTTTTATTTTAACTGGTGCCTTATATTTTCTCTGGCAACCTATGTGACTCTAATGTGCAGTCAAGGGTTGGTAACAAGTGCGTTAGGGTTAGCTTGCTAGGGTGCTATCCCTTGAATTTGCAAAGTTCGTCTTAGTGGAAAGTGAATTCTGTCACCACATTCAGACTCCTCTTTCAGGTCTGGGGAACCAGAGATTCATTCACCAAACTATCAGTGTGTGTTGAGGACATGCTAAGATTTGACAATAAATAAAATCTTTCATACTTGCACATATATTCCATTAAAATAAGAAACACCTTTTAAAAAATAATTACCTAGATAGTAATTGATCACATTGACATTCTTATCATTATTTCTTTTAAGAAAAGTCCATTTGGAACATGACTTATAGGAAAACAACTCTTTAAATAGAGTTATCAAAGGTACCTTATTAAAAATAAATTTTTTAGATATTGGATTAAAGCTTCCTTCATCTATAGGTTTTCTGGCGCTGAAAGCTAGTTCCAGTGTTGAATGATGCCTCCCTCCTGCTCTCCACTTTCATTTTTGGTAGTGTTAGAAGCTCTCAAGCCATGTGGTTCCTTAGGAGATTCAAAGCACACTTTTTAGTATTTTTTAAAGTTGGTTTTAAAATGTTGAACAGGGTGAGATCAAGGGACAAAGGGCTGAGTATTTTATAGTACTGCAATATCACAGCCGATATCTCACAGCATCACGAATAGTTTGTTACTAACAATGCACAAGGTATGGAAATCTGTAAGCCTTTTATTTTCTTTTCCAAATCAGAGTGGTATGTTGATTTTTCATAATACTATAACTTGCACTAACTCATCTCTAGGTGTGTTTGTTTAAGATTTTATTTATTTATTTATTTATTTGACAGGGAGAGAGAACACAAGAAGGGGAAGTGACAGGCAGAGAGAGAAGTAGGCTCCCCACTTAGCAAGGAGCCCGAAGTGGGACTTGATCCCAGGACCCTGAGATCATGAGTTGAACTGAGGGCAGACACTTAACCAACTGAGCCACCTAGGTGCCCTGCCAGGTGTTTTTTTCTTGAGTGAGACAGATGGGGTGGACCTGTGGCCAGTCTGCTGTGCTATGCACAGCCCTGCCCGCACCCATGTATACAAGTCTAAGGATAGCAACCGTCATCTTCCATGCATGCTGCAGCAGAGCACATACTGAAAACCACAGCTCTAGATTCCTATCAATCCATTCATTAATACACATTGAGTCTTGTGTTTTAATTACTTACAACTTCAACCTTCTGTTATCCAGTTTATATGTCTCTGAATTTCCCACTAGACATAGATTTCAATTGCAGAAATCAATCTAAGTCATGGCATTCCCACATCCCATGAGAAAAGGGATGAGTTTAGCATGACATTTTCTTGATGAATGCAAGCTACAATTTTTTGTTAGTGTTGATATGTTAGCAAACCCCTACTTTCACTCCCAGATGGTGCTATATACTAAATATTCTTAACCACCAGTTAGTTTCCAATTTTTCATTAAATTCTCTTGCAAATGTCTCAGTAAGGATGAGATAAAATGAGCAGAAGAGTCTCTTTTTTATTTTCAAACTGTGTTTTAGTATGGCACAAGAAGAAAATTTTCTGGTTGTTTTCCATGAGTTCTTCTGTGGAGTGTCAGCCCCGTGGGATGGTACATGAATAAGCTCTAACGGGACGGCATTATTTGAGGTTCTATGAGGTGTCAGGATAGTTTGGAATGGGATCTGAGGCAGCGTTTGGCATGTAATAGAATCCACTAATTAAAAACAGTTTTTCAGTAATGGTTAAAGTTGGGTATATTTGGTTAAACAAAAAAATAAGGCACATTTTAAGGTCTGTAATTTTAAAGTAGATGCTGAGGATTTCACTCCCGAGAGCAAGATATAGTAATATTTGTTTCCTACAGTCACTAATGCTCTTCCCTCCAAAGGTACTTCTACACTGATATAAACAATAAAAATAATAGTTATACATTATGCAGGGGAATATGTTTTAGAGCACATATCAGAGTCTGCCCTTGAAGTAAGTTTTTTCTCAGCTTTAGTTTTAAAGCAGAAGAAAGACTACTGTTAAGTGGTTTATTTAAAGAAACGGTCACCGTGTTCCCACTAATACTCATCGTAATCTAAACCCCTCAAGCACTACCCTCCCAGTAACAACAGCTTCATCATGTTCTGGGGCTCTTATTCATCAGGGGCCACCTGAGCTGATGGATGACCTCTGTGGAGAGAAGCCATAAGTCCCAGCTGGTTCCCTTTTGTCTATCAATGGTGTTCACCGGCTGTGTTCTTAAGTACCCATGTGCTCTCTCTGACACGCAGGTCTCATAGGTCTCAAGTTAGCAAATTCCAGAGGATGGACCATTTATGCAGAGGCTTGCATGTTTGCAAATAGCCTGATGAGCTCTGCCCAGGCCTGGGTGTCTACCTTGGGCCTTTTAAAACCCAGTAGGAAACCACCAATTATTCAGAGAATATCATCAGTGATACAAAATTTCAAGCGATCTCTGACTTGAGCTAAGCAAAGTATTAACAATAAAAACCTAGAATATTCAATAGTCTATAACACTCATATTTTGAGAAGTTGATTTTAATGATCATGAAAGTCATAAGCAGTGGTTTCTAAATTTAATTAAAGCAAGATTAACCAAACCAAATTTCTAAGGGTTAGGAGTATTGAGGTGAAGAAGGCCCTGTGAGGTATGCCTATCTTCAAGGAGTCAGAGTCCTACTCCTTTCACACTAAGACTTTATGGTGAAAGGGCCAGATACAAGCTGTTCTGCACTGCTCGGCAGGGTACTGTGCTTCAAGTCATAAAAAGTCCTGGAGAAAAGAGGCTCTTCAAACCTATAAAATGTTAACTCCCAGGTGGGATCATCTCCAACAAAATTGAACCCAGCATCCTGGGTTCTAGTTCTATTTCTGCTTACCAGCTGTGTGTCCCTGAGGAAGGCATTTCATATCTCAAAGACTATATTTTTCTCTGCCAAATGGACATACTTTCTACTAGATCCAAAGATTACTAGGAGGCTAAGATATGGGGACAAATGTGGAAGTGTTTTTGGAAAAAGAAAAACAACTTAAACACTACTATTTAGTCTTCCACAAACAAGCATTCTCAAGTGTCTGCACAAATGGTGTTTGCTCTGAATCCTCTCTTTACTGGCAAAGGAGACATTTCTGTGCATTTCTACATCTAGACTGTCACCATTGCTGAAATAGAAGGTGTCCAAGCATGACCCTGATGCTTGGAAGAACAGTCTCCCTCTTACATAAGAGTTCACACAAAGCCGCCACTGGTATTACGTGAGAGAGGGGGAGTTCCCCACCCCAAGAGTCAGGACACGCTTAACTGTCAGAAATCCCCTGGGGAGGTCATTAAGGACCAGCACGGATGGCCAGGTGGTGCAGAGTTTCCCAGCCAGTACCATTTAAAGGTCGTATTCCATATTTAGGACCAAGGATAGGCTGGCCAATGTGCCCTGAGCTACCATTCAGTCGAGAACTTTGTGTTTTTTATTCGTCTTCAAAACACAAATAAGTCATGGCCACTCCCACTTGAACCCAGAAGGAAGAATGAATTTCTTTTTTAGTGAAAAGTAACAAAAAACAAAACCACCATGAGATGCTACTCATCAGGATGGCTACTATCAAAAACAAAAACAAAGAAAAAAACAAAAAACAGTGTCGGTGAGGATGTGGAGAAATTGGAACCCTTGAGCACTGTTGGTGGAAATGTAAAATGGTGCAGCTACTGTGGAATGATATAGCAGCGAAAAACAAAAATACATACATATATAAACAAACATAGCATTGCCATATGATCCAGCAATTCCATTTCTGGGTTTATACCAAAATAACCAAAATAACTAAAAGCAAAGAACCATCTGTATATTCGTGTTCACAGCATTATTCATAATAGCCAAAAGGAGGAAACAACTCAAGGATCTATTGACAGGTGAATGGATAAACAAAGTGTGGTATATACATAGAGCCTTAGAAAGGAAGGAAGTTCTGACACAGGCCACAATATGGATGGACTCTGAAAACATGCACAGTGAAATAAGCCCATTGCAAACAAATAGTGTATGATTCCACATAAACAAGGTACCTAAGAGAGTCAAATTCATAGAAACGGAAAACAGAAGGATGTTTACCAGGAGCTGGAGGAGAGAATGGGGAGTTAGTATTCAATGGGTACAAAGCTTTAGTTTTGCAAGATGAGAAAGTTCTAGGGATGGATGGTGGTGACGATAGCCCAGCAGTGTAAATATTCTTTGAAGCCACAGAGCTGTACATGTAAAGATAGTTAAGATGGTCTATTTTAAACTATATTTTGCCATAATTTTTTAAGTCATTGAAGCTAATATATGTTTTGTTTTGGGGGACTTTCTGGAGAGAAAGTAGGCTAACCAGACAATTGTGGACAGAGAAAAGTGCCATGTTAAGGTTTCCTGGCTACATGAAAGGCTGAGCACAGAAGATTTTATTTGCTAAGACGAAAAGGAGTACATCCCTAAAGGGCATCTGAGTCAAAGCTTCCTGCTGACTTTCAAGAATGAGCTGGTCCTGCTTCAGGTGTCCAGTCTGTAGGTGAGGATCAAAATCACAAACAAATACCTGTTTGTCTCTGGTTCACCTTTGCAGAAATACTTGTTCTCTTTCCATTTCTGAAAGAGGTACATATTTGCACCATATGGAAAATGAAGGTGTTTTCCCTGCCAGAGAAGGAGATGAAATGTTTGCACAGTAGAAGAACTCAGAGCATGTGTGAAACTAAAGTTCTTTGGAAAATCCAAGATTTATGGAACCTTTTCTCTGCTAGGCAGGAACCCATGGTTTGTTACACACCCACCAGCCAGGTTCTCAAGACTGCTGCCACTGTGAATTTTTGAGTCTTCACACCACACTCAAAGCTCTCTTTTCCCCAGTTCCCTTTCCTGAAAAAAACCTCCAATAAATACTTCTTTGTAAATGCACAAGAATAACAAAAATGAAAGATTCTGCATATGCACTGTTGATAAGTGCATTGGTTAAGCTAGATAATTATCTCTTTCTTTATTTCTTTTTCTCTTCCCTAAAGAATTTGAGGTTACTTACATGTGGTTAGAACATTTTAAAAACAGGATTTAGTACCATGACCAACAATTTTAAATGACAACAATTTTTATGGACCCTAGGTCGGTGGAGTTTTCATATATATTGAAGCTGGTGGAGGTGAAGTTTTCAAGGCATCATAATCAAAACATGAATCATCTCTTCTTTGGTTTTTCTTTTACTTTTTAGGTTGAAAATAGACTATCAAATACTAGCAAGGATCAGAATGTGTGTAAGTGTGATCCTATTGGGATAAATCCTTTAAAGCCTTTGCATATATACTGATATGTACATAAAAACTTCTGAAAGAAATCACAAGAAATGATTAACAGTGTTTACTGTGAAGAAGAGAGAAACTTGAATTGGGACCACAGAGTAATCTCTGTCCACTTTTAAAGTTTTCTGTACATGGGACGCCTGAGTGGCTCAATGGGTTAAAGCCTCTGCCTTTGGCTCAGATCATGATCCCAGGATCCTGGGATCAAGCCCTGCATCAAGCCCTGCATTGGGCTTTCTGCTTCGCAGGGAGCCTGCTTCCCCCTCTCACTCTCTGCCTGCCTCTCTGCCTACTTGTGATCTCTGTCTGTCAAATAAACATAAAATCTTTTTAAAAAAATAAAATAAAGTTTTCTGTACAGTCTGAATTTGCTAACCCAGGCCTATATATATTATCTATTTTAGATATAGACATAGATATATAGATACAGATATATAGATATATCAATAAATATAGATAATATATATATACACACAATGTGTGTATATATACATATATACATATACATGTATATACACAATATATATATTCAAGATAAATACATATACACATATGTATGTACATATATACATATACATATATATACACACACTATATATATTTTTTTCAAGAAATAATGTTGGATATGCTCAGAGAAATAAGACAGAGCCCCTGAGGATTCTTTATAATCTAGTAAGAGAATCTAATAAGCACATTAATAAATAATTAAATAATTATGCATGTGCTGTAATTGTTTAAGAATTTGGATTCAAATTCTAAGTTGGCCATTTTCTAGCTGTGTGATTTTGGGAAAACTACTGAACCTTTCTGTGCCTCAATTTTCATCCACAATAGGGTAATCACAGCTAATGATAAGCATAGCTCCTACCCTAGATAATCAGAGCTCCTACCTTATCACGTTTTTATGAGCACTGAATGAACATATGTAAAGCACTAAGGACAGTGTCAGGCACATGGGAAGTTCTCCTGAAACTCCTAATGTTATTATGGGAAAGATGCGAGATAGGTAGTACACCAGCATAGGACAAAGAGAGATTTCTTTCACCTCTGTCCAGGGTTATCAAAGGCTTTGAAGTGAAGACGTTGCTTGAGCCAGGCCCTAAAAGATAAATCCATTTTTGCCAGTGAATAGAAGGAAAAGGACATTTCAGGGAAAGAGAACAGTGTGAGAAAGGGCAAGGCGAGGTGGCTGCCTGGACAGCAGCCCAAAACAGGCAGTTTGAACTCCTGAACTTTCCTTCCAGGAGCGTCTCAAGGAAATGAAAAAGAAAGAGCAACTTTGTTCATTTTTAAAGTCCAGTACGTAATTTGTGTAAAGTCTGACCCTTCATATGGTATTTCAGACTCACTTGTTAAATTGCTTTTTTATAGTCTTCTTGGTAGAAGTTCACACCTGATCAAACATCTGTAAATGAACTAGTATAAGAAATGAAAATCCTGAAATATAAAGCAGATACCGACACAGACCTCCAGAGCACAGACACGCAGGATGGAGCAGGCCTCACACCTCTGCAATCCGATTGACACCTGCTTCTGGGGTCGAGTCATTTGCAACACACTGTTGGGTATTGGGAAATGGCCTTGTGACGGGTATGTATGCCTCAGCACCACCGAGTGGGATTCAAGGCAAAGTCCATCACATTCCCCTGGTCGTCCCCAGATCTGAGTGTAGACCATGACCTTACACTCCTCAACTCAAAGTCACGTAGAGTGGGCACTACGTGTTTGACACTGTGCAAAGTCTCACTCAATCCTCACAGGGAGCCTCTGGGAAAGCATTCTGATTTCCTTCTTGTAAGGGAAGAATTGAGCTTCTGAGAAGTTACACAATTTGCCCAAGTTCCTGGCCGATAGTTAGGATTCGTAGCCACAACTTAATTCTGCATTCAGTGCTCTTTTCACTACCTGCTGCCTCCTCTGAGAAATGCCTTAAACTCAGCACACCAAGATGTCACAGTATCAGAGAGTGTTAAAGATGGAAGAAGTCCTAAACATCTACCCTGTGGTCTCCAACCCATACACTGAGAAGCCCCTGTATTGCCCATGATTCCATACGTACCCTAAGCATTGTCTAGAGCCTGTGTCATGGATTGCCCATCCAACATCCTTCTCCCATCTTCCCTTCTAACGGATACCTGAGCTACTGCATAATGTGCTACATTCTTTCAACCTCCTTGGCAAATGGGGTAGCTATGGAGATATAAGCATAAAAGAATAAAAAGCTTTAAAGATTTTTTTTTCCCTCCATTGCCCCTCCTTCTTCAGGCTCTAAGAAAAGCAGAGACTGTGGCAGGAGCTCCAGCAACCACCTTGGGACCATGCAGAAAAGGCCAGAGAATTTCAGAGACTTTGGCTATAAGCCAACACCTCTGGCCTTCTTTATTGTGAGGGTCTAAATCTGTATGTGTTTATTCCACCATAGCTAGAGCTCTCTGTCTAGAAGCTACATAAAATTTCTAAGTGATATACTGGCTACATAATAGCACAAACTGAATGTGGGACTATTGTTCAAATGTTTGTTGATACTGGTGTGGTTAGTAAAATTCAGACTTACTTGAAAGAACTGCTGAATAAAAATAGCTTTCAGTCACGTATGTTCTCAACAGGAAATAGCAGAAGTATGGCTGCTATTGTAAGGGAGTCTGTGAACCTTTTTTCTTTTACATTAATAAGGCTGGAAGTCACTAATCTCATTAGATCCCTAAGTGACTTTGTAAGTCCAGGTCTCTAGATTCATGGTGGGGTCCTCTTTCCACCATTCCACTGGCATCGCTTTGGACTGCTATTGCAGACCCATCACACAAACAGGGAGTGAGCAGAAATGGGGAGCTAATTTTAAGCAAAATTCTTGGGGCTTCTTAGGGAAAGCCAGCACTCTTCACAAAGAAGACTCTTCAAAGAGCAGGAAGTGCAGCTAAATCTTGGGTTATTTCTTTGAATCACATCCATCCACATGGCAGAAAACACTCCAATTTTATGCATAAAGATTAGCACATTGAGTGTTTATCAGTGAGGAATGACAGAGGAAGGAAGGACAGAAGGAGGGAAGAGGGAAGGAAGGTAGGGCAGGAGGAAAGAACGAAAGAATGGGCTGTGGAAAGAAAAGAGCAATGGGTAGTATTAAAAAGAAGCAGAACAAACAACATTCCTGTGAAATGGAAAGCTGAGGCACAATTTCCCCATCTTTTATAATAGTCCCTTAGAGTGTGAAAAGAGGGCCACTGTTTCACAGGTAAAATTGTGAATTTGAAAGCAATTAAACATAGTAATTTTTCCCACCCAGCTACAGAATTGAATGTGCCAAATAATTTAGTATTAATTGACTGTGAAAATGCATGGCATTTTATAGCCCTTGAATTTCTTGCCTGTGTTTAGTGATTTATTAATTATAAATGACATGTTATATTTCACAGTTTGTCTTTCTGTTATTTTCATTAGAGTAAGTTCTTAACAATTCCAAGTTCAGGTACCTGAGAAGTCTATTAAAAAAAAGTATGAAATTTGTTTAAAAAGAAGTGCAAATTTAATCCAGGTCTTTTAATTCTATAATACAAATTAATAGCTAATAAAGTATGGTTCAAGTACATGCCATATCAGATTCACATCGACAAGTAACGTTTGTAATCAGAACTAGTTTGTCTTTCTACGTGTAAGTTCTAATAATATCCCTGAATGTTTTCTCTCTCACCTAGGTTGCTAATCTAGAATCTTGTTTACACTAATTTTTTTAATCAAATCCTCCCTCTGCCAAGTAGAACAAAAGTAGTTTTTCTTAAGCAAATCCTGTCCTGCCAAGCTGAACAAAGTTAAACTTTAACAAATTCCGTTATCACTAATGATAGGTTAGCAAAGTTGGACTACATGAGGTTTTACTGTGAGAATATTGTGTTAATATGCTCTCATATTTAATGAAAACTGGGGTTGTTTTTTGACCTAATAGCCCTTTTTGAATAAGTTATGTGAAGTGAAATCACAGCTGATATATTTGTAAATGTACCAATAGGAACTTTCGGATTCAAAATTTTCCTAACTCCACACTCTGCTCCTTCTTTGAACCCCCTTAAAATAATAGTAAAGGGATATGTAAAGTGACAAAAACACAAACACACAGTAAAAAAAAAAAAAAATGAAAGGAGATGACAGTAATCGACTTTTTGGAAGCTGGAGGCAGATGAATAAGTGGTAATCAACTGGGCATATGCAGGAGAGCTGAATCTTAAGACAAAAGAGGAAAACACTGAGAACTTAAATTGTCCCACAAACCCCATAACCTTACATGGAAACCTTCAAATGTGCTTATCTTTAAGTCCTATTCCCAAAAATTGTTTTCTGGCATGTGGCCAAGAGTTTGGACTTTTTTTCAAATTTCCTAGGCAACTCTAATATGCAGACAAATTTTGGGATTCCTGCCCTAACATGAAAAACAGATATTTAAAACTAATAAAACAAAGCAATTGGAGAGATTATGTGTAGAAAAGAAAGCTTTTTGAAAAACTCATCACCACCCTCAGAGAAATAGGAAAATGTATTAAATCTATGTAACAAGAACAGGATTCATTAAAAAAGAACCACTCAGAGAATTCAAAAATATTCTTGGAAATTAATACTATGATAGTAGAAAACTTCCACAATAAATAAGTCTCATTGAAAGCAGAGCATGATATAGAAAATAAAAATGAAGTGACAAGATAAGAAATTTAGAAGACTAGACTAAGAGACCCAATATTCAAATACTAGAAGCTCAAGAACAAGGAAATATGAGATTCTCCAAGAAAATTTCCCAGCTTGAAAGATGTAAGAGCCCAGCAACATCCTTCACAATGGATGAAACAACTGCACAAGGCCTATCATTATGAAATTTCCAAATTTCAGGAAAAAATAGAGGGTCTGTCACAGCTGCTAGAGCGAAAAGAGAAAAATATATGCCACATACAAAGGATCCGAATTCTGAACTTATGGGCCTTTTTCGTTGTAACATGAAAGCTAGAAGACGAGTTACAATGCCTTCCAAATCCTGAGAAGAAATTATTTCCAGTCTGGAATTATACACCAGATAAACCATTATTCAAGTACATATGTAAAATAAGTTCTCAAAATATTATATCTCTCCATCACTTCCCAGGAAACTACTAGAAGATGTGTTCTATCTAAACAAAGGAGTAAAACGAGAAAGAAAAACAAAGGATATCTACCAGAAGATACCCAATATAGTAGACAGGATCTCTCTACACCGAGTGGGAGTAGAAATCCTAGAATATCAACTGTGCTTCAGGCCTAGGTGGCAACCAGCATAGAACGAATTAAAGTTCAGATTGATTAGCAGTCTGGGAGAAATTCCTTCAAGAATGTAAAGTCGATAGGATACCTAATATATCTGAAATTTTGTAGAAAAGATTTAGGCAGTTAATAGTTTTGTTTGGAATTAATGACAATTTTTTTAATAAACAAATTTTTAAAATCAAAGCAACTATTAACTCCAGGGAAAAGAAAAGGCTGAGCAAGAAATGAAAATACACAGTGAAATTCTACATTTTCAAAAACAGCATAATTGAAACACTGAAAATTTACTTAACCAAAAATTACAATTATGTTGGGAGAATGAGGAGAGTAGGCAGGATATCAAAGGGGTGTGTGTGTGTGGTGGAGGCGGGAGATGAAAGAGACTTAATTCTTATCTTTCTTTCTACAGCATTCAATTAAAGAAGCCTAAATATGAAATGGTAAAACAACACATGCATGTTATTTAGACAGGTAAATAACAAAAGAATCAGATAAAACAAATGAAAATACTTGCCTCTGATAAGGGGGAAATAGAGAATAAGGGTAGGGACCACTGTTTATCACCAAAAATTTATAGAACTTTATGACTCTTTAAATTATATGAATGTATAATGAATATTTTTAAAATTATATGAAAATATGAACATTTTTATGTAAAACCATTTTATGTGTCTTATATGTAAAATATTTTAATTATGAGTGAGCTGCCCCAATTTTGGCAAGACAGTTTGAGCCCTTGTTATATCACCTTAATAATTCACTTTTACATTTACTAATTCACATTTTTTCAATGATATATGAACTTCTCATATTGTTACTTCTCTAATTAAAAAAATAAGTTTTGTGTTGTCTGATAACTATTAAGGTGACTAAGATTTTAAAGGTAAGCCTTCTCATCCCTGTGCAGCATCAAAAAGAGTGTATTTTAAAGTTTGCAGTGAAGTAAATTTGCTCAAGCAATTCAGCATTCAAACAGTCAAAAGTACAAAAGATTCAAAGCTCTCTCAGTAAAACTGGATGACTGCCCTCACACTAGGCTATCTTGAGGTTTTCTTTCTCACTGACACCTTAGGGTTTGCATTTCTTCTTTCATTTAGAATCCTTTCTCCAAATTTCCTCTTCATTTATGGCTTAGTCAAAACACCTAATAAAGTTGGGGCTTTTCGCATCCTCAGTAAGCACTCAGGTAGAACTTTTTGGGTTGTAGGTAACTCTGGCTCCAGTCATATCTGGCTAGACAGACACTTTTCATTAGGTTGCTAGTTTTCAGGGGAACCTATCTCTTTCTGGGCTCTTCTACGCAAAGGTCTATTGACTGTTCCTGATATTCTTTACACTGGCCCTTAGTCTCCACTGTAACCAAGAATGATGTTTCTCCTTTTCACTTAGCACCTGTGCTAGTGAGGTAGACACATAAAGGACATTCTGGCAGCTGCTTAGCCACCATCATCCTAATGTTCTTGCTCCTGAGGGTCCAGTGGGGGGTTGCTCTGGATTAGGGATTTGTTAAGGAAAAACAACAGGAATCCCAGAGGGTTCAAATCTATAGGAGCTGTGAAGGGGTTTTCCAACTTTGAACCAGCTGAGGAGCAGCCAAGCGGAAAGGCATCTAAAGATCTTAGTCACCCTGTGCTGAGAAACGAAAGTGAGAAGGGTCACTGAGAGCCATAAGGGAATTTGTGGAGGAAAGAAGAGAGCCTCTTTTTTCTTTTGCCAAGTAAACTCACACTACAGAAATTCATCCTTTAGACCTTTATGGCCAGTTGTGGAATAATCCAAGACATTCAAATCTACTCCACAGTTCATTATTTACTGGAGATCTTCAGGGAATCCATTTCATCATGATGGCGTGAACATATTAGAGCACAATGTAGTCTTTCTAAACACTGCATGTAGCACAGCAGCAGACAAATGAAAAATTAGTTCATGTCTTGATGATGATTAAGATTGACAGGGAAATCCTCATGGAGAATTCTCATATTCTATTAAGAAACATAATTTTTTAAGTTCAAGCTCACGTCACAAATAACTCAAGCTTACTAAAACTATATTAAAATTAAAAATATATTGTGTAGCTAAGTAGGATGCTAGACTTAGCATCTTTTGAATTAAATCTTGACATGCAGAGCACTTTTCAAAATAATCTCATATATATATATATTCAAAATATATATGTTTTTTTCAATCGATGAATCCTATAGTCTGGAGAGGCATGTGAACGTGTCTCATTTAAAACCCTGACAAATAGTTGTCCAGCTACAAACTCATGGCTTCACGGTCATGTTCCAATGTGGAAAGACTTCGGTGTTTGGAAGGTCCATTCTTATATACCAAGGTCCGCATTCCTGGTCTCATCTTCAAAGACACTAACATTGAGTTTACCAAGGAGCAAGTAGTGGCCATTGGTGCTGGGCTCTTTTCTCTTGGCTGACTTCTCTCCTTATCAGTTGTACCTACTATCAAATGTCTCATGGAGTTGAGAGGCACTAAGGCATTTCTAAAAAGACTAAAAAACAATCAACATCTCCAACGTATTTAGAAAACGTGTAATTGCTTGTTCAAGTCCAAAAATGGTACTAAGACTCTGCAACTATAGAATTGCAAAAAAGTACAATGTTTCAAGCTACAGACAGATGCAATAAAAAGCAGAGAAGATGTAGGAGGTGAGAGGAAGGAAGGAGCTCTGTGCACACAAAGCCATAGCCATTTGCCAGGAAATAGTTGTAAGTGTTTGGAGACTGCAGGTGAGTGGTTTTCATGAAACCAGATCTCAGTGTTAGGTGTCTGCTTAAGTAAATTCCATCCTTGGTGCACTCTCCTAGCCATTGAAAACATTCCTCACTCCAACTTAGAAGACACAAAAGCCCTGCCCAGAGTTGTAAGGCCATTACAAGATATGAGAAAGCAGAGGGAAAAGCAGAAGCAGAGGGAAAAGCCTCAAAGCAACCCCAGACCAAAAACAGCCCTCACACCCTTGGCTTTTCTTTCCTATATAATTAACCAAATGATAACTCAAGCTGAAACAAATTTCTATGTAAATATCTTAAGACTGGATTATTATCTTACAGCAGGAAAGACCAATTTTGTGGTATATAATACTTTGGAATTATAAATATGTGTCAGATACTGTTACCTGAAATGTGGCGCTAGTCAAGTCTACTGTGTGGTTTCAGAGAGTGTAGACACAGGCAGATGGGTGGAACCCCAAAGGCCTGGAGAATTGGCTGTTTCTGGTCTCTTTGGCAATCTTTATTAATCTTAAAGAACTGGCTCCATTAACAAAATTGAAGTCAATTACTACTACTCTTTAAAACAAAATACAGTGGATCCAATCTTCTGCCTCAAACACAAAAACTTGGGATTCTATTAATCTAAGAGTCTGGACACAAGGAAAGAGCAAGGCACAGGGAAGCCTCACAGGGGCTTTCGAGGTAAAATGGAAATTGAGAAGAGTGGGGGCATGCCAGGAGAAGACACTGCCCCCGAGCTGGTGACAGGAAGGCATTAGAAAGCGCCCCTTCTCCTCCAGAGTCTCAAGGACACAATCTCCCCCAAAAGCAGGTGGGAAGCCGCCCACAGACAGGCATCCTTTTAAAGACAAAACAAAAAAAAAAAGGCAGGGTTTTCAAAAGTTTAGAATACCTACGAATTACTAGGGGTTGTACCTAAATATAAAGATCAGAAATTTTAATTTTATGGGTCTGGGGTAGAGGGGGTAGAGCTCAGAAATTTAAAAAAAAAAAAAAAAAGAGTAGCCTGGTTGGTTCCTAAATTCTCCTTTTCCTACTTATTCTTCTTGTAATTATTACTATTATTAGCTAGCATTTACTGAGGACTTCACAATGGCTTGGCCCTGCTCTTATTTAAGCCACCGCAATCTTGCTCACTTTTCTTCCATTCCACACCCAGGAAAGCCAAGGCATAGAAGAGTGAAGTAATGAATCCAAGGCAATGTACGTAGTAACTTGTAGAGCGGCTAATTCAATTTTTAAAGGGAACCCAGGTGCCACAAAATCTTGACAAGTAGCATCAGAGAGTGGCGGGGGCAGGGGGTGGGGGAGTACCATCCCGTCCGGTCCCCTCTGGTCCCGGAGCAGCATGCTTTGTTTCTTCCTATTTGTTTTAAGGAGTTTTTCAGATATAAGACAAAGGGGGTACAATGAAACCTGCCTGTTTGCTATACAACGAGAGGTTTGTACCAAGCCATCTGGAAGGGCCATTTCAGTCTTTTACCTACCTAATCATGCAATGTTTGAAGAAAGAGCTTAAAAATAAAAGAGTTTGGGGCACCTGGGTGGCTCAGTTGGTTAGGTGTCCTCTTTGGGCTCCAGTCATAATCTCAGGGTCCTGGGATCCAGCCCCTGCTCCGCAGGGAGCCTGCTTCTCCCTCTAGCTCTGCTGTTCCCCCTGCTTGTGCTCTTTCTTTGTCAAATAAAGATTTAAAAAATCTTTAAAAAAAAAAAAAAAAGAGTTTGATAACACCCAGCCTTTGGGAGTTTCAAGCTAAGCTCCTCTGTCAGGTATTCAGTCCACAATCACACCCAAGGTTCTGGGGCTTTAGCAACCAGCCCCAGGCACAAACACATGCTAGGCAGCCTTATTTGTGAGCCATGCCCCATTGCTGTGCAAATAAAACTACAGGAAACCCAGAGAAATTTGAATTTCAGATAAGCAATGAGTAACTTTAAGATATATATGTACATCTCAAATATTCCATGAACAGACTTACACTAAAAATGATGCACGGTTTATCTGAAATTCAGATTTCATTGGGGGTCCTAAGCTTTATTTGGCAACCCTGCCCTACAGCAGTGGGCCAGACCCCCCCAAGGGGAGTTTCTCTTTAGGCCTTCTTGGACCCTTTCCAGACTGGAGACTTTCATCTTCATCAGATGTGTTTTAATAACTTCGGGGAGAAAAGCGAAGGTCTCATTTTGTTTCTTTCTAGGAGCTCCCCCTTAGGGGCATTTTTCAGCATTCACCCACCAAGACCATTGGGAGAGGAGTTTTTGCCCAACTACAAAGGAGCCTGTTGAAACCTATCTTGGAGGCAGTGGTTTCTGTGATTTTCTTATTTACATAACCCAGAAGGGTTACTCAAGCAATTTCTCCCAGCAGGACCACTGGGCCCAAGACAACTTTTTGCCTCCATCCAGATGGAGATGCATTTGGCAAATGCTAGCTTTTCTTCTCCCTAAAGCACTGCCTTCCCAGGAAACCCACTAAGCTTTCGCAAATGCATTATTTACATTCTTAAGGATGAACTCTTAGCAGTTCAACAAGAATGAATGGAGAGCAGACTAAGAGCAAGATCTGGTTCCAGCCGGACGTGCATATTCAGTGTGTGGGTCACACACCACACAAGGCTGCTCTTCCAGGAGGCAAATGGACGGTAAGCCAGTGTGTTCCCACAGCTAAGCCTAAGGAACAGATGCCTTTTTCTTCTCCCATAAGTGATGTTAGCTGACCAAGACTTCAGCCCATGAGACATATAGAAAGATGTTCCTGCAAGTCTACTGCCTTAGAGGGAACTCTTTTCAAAATGTTGCACAAAGGTACTTTCCCAGCTTAAAGTGACTCTGTATCAGGAGAATTGTCCAGCACAGGGGGAGAAAGACTACGGAAACACTGAGAGGGGGCAAGTCTCAAAAAATCAGTTTTCCTTAATTACAGCATTGAACCAAGAACTCTAAATAGCCAGAGGAGCAGGTCCTTATGTGGTTAAAGGCTCTGGCGTTTGCTTAAGAGGCTAATTTTCAGCCCACATTCTCTTACTCAGCACTTTTAATCAAAATAATCAGTCCAGTGTCCAAGGGGAACAGGGAATGAATAGAGCAGTGTAAGAATCCCTTGTTGCTAATGAAATATTTAAAATCCAGGACAGGGATGGTCTGTACTATTTAATACAGAGGAGACTCTTACCATGCTCCTCCATACCCTGGTGTGTGTGTGTGTGTGTGTGTGTGTGTGTGTGTGTGTGTGTTTGCAAGAGGAAAAAAATAGAATTTATGCACCTTAAAAAATATGAAGTGAAAAATTATCCATTAGCACAGCAAAGACCTATTTCCAGGAAACAGGTTTTAAAAGAAAATTCCTGACGTCCTGAGGTTAAAACCAGGAGGTGTCAAGACTTTGAAAGTGAACGATGAAAGGGCCCCTGTGTCCAGGTGCATACAGGCTCGCCTCGTTTCATCTGTTAAGGGAGGCTGGTTAAATCCCTGGTTGTGGTCCAAAAATATCCTGGCAGTTAGCATCTTGCATTAAAATTTATAAACCACGAAAGGCCTTTTCTTAAAGAAAAGTTAATTCAGGCTGGATGGCCTGGAAAAAAAGAAGAGGTATTTAAAAGGAGTAGTCATCAGAAGTGGTTATATGGAAAACTAGAGGTAAGTAATGCTTTTTACTCCCCTAAAACATACTAAAAATACAGCAATAGTAATTTCAGAAGGAAGGGAAATGGCACCAAGTATAATTTCATTTCTAAGAAGTCCCAGAAATGAGCCCTGGAATTGCCAGAATTGACTTTTAGGGGCGACAAAATAATGGTAGGAGTATTAGCAGGAAATCAGAGCTGTCAAATGCAAGGAAACAGGCTTCCCTTTGCTATCTGCACTCCGGAGCCAGCGCCTCTCTCCCCAGACTCCGGTCAGGCAGGTCTGGAGGGGTACTCAGCCCTTCCCCTTCATCTCCCTCTGCTGTGCCTCCTTCGTTAGTCCACCTATTCAGTTCGCCTTTATTGAGCACCTCCTGTATGCTGCCCGGCTCTGTCCATTCTTATTCAGTCTGCGGAGGTGAACTGAAGCACCATCTGCTCAAAGAGGCAAGTTACCTGCAGGCAAGGCCCGGTCCCCCAGCCTCTGGGCTCCTCTTCTCCCTCAGCCCTCTTTTCAATGGCCTGACTTCTGGGGGGGGGGGGGCCAGAGGGGAGACAGTTTCTTTCACTCACAGCTGCATCCACACCTACTCACCACCCACCCAACATCCACCCAAGGGGGTGTCCAGCGAGGACTGGCAAAACGAATGATCTCTAAACCACGATCCCAGTTTCACGGGCCCATTTTATCTGGTTTATCTTTTATTTCAAAAGGACTTAGAGATAAGGCTTCGAGATTGGAGACTTAAGGGGGTCAGTATAGAAGGGAAAGAGGCAGCAAGGAGAGGGTGATCATAACAATAGATGTCCATGAGTGCTCCCATCTACATGGTAGTAAGGTTGTCCTGCAGGTGACTCCATTTCTGCCTAAACCCAAGTGGGAGGAGAGAAAGCCCCAAACAGCCAAGGTCTGTGGGTCTGTCCCACAGGAGATCAGCCTGGACCCTCCTGCCAGCTGCGCTTGGAGAATTACAGCCCCTGAGAACCATGCTTGAATTTGCCCAGCTTGGTTTTCCTCCTGATTCATATAATCAGACATTTCAACCTCGACTAAATGATAAGCCTCTCAAGTAACAGTAACAATAATATTAACGTGAGCTCCCATTTACTGAGTGCTCAGTGTGTATCAGGCAGAATGCTAAGGGCTTTATACACAGTGTCTATGTATTCTGCATAGTAGCCCACATGACAGCAGCGTTATTAACCCCATATTTCAAATACCTGCTCAGCAAGCTACAGGAACTGACCTAGGTCCAACAGCTAATTGTGACGGGCACTGTAAATCCCATTTCTTTGGCCTCCTCTATAGAGCCTAGGGGGTATCTGGGCACTTAAGAAGCATTTCATAAATCTTTTCCAGCTGGCCTGAGCTGAACAGTGTAGTTCCTTGCATTTCTGGTGACAGTAGTTCCCACCTGGGCTTACACACACAGCTAGGATCCATCTGAGCTGGACCTTGGTCTTGACAGAGCTTAGTGGCCAACTCTGCAGTGACCCCAGGAATGCCATTCTGTGCCAGGCCATGACCCTTGAAGCTGCTGGAGTCTTGGGAGGAGGTAGAGTCAGCATTCCGGGAGGTTAGTGGAATCTTTATTGCCAATGCCATAAAACTGAAAATCTAGAGGGTTTTGCAGGAAGGGCCAAAGGGACTGGACTGTGCTTCATTTCTGCTGAGTGTGACCTCACACTGAAGAAGGTTTAGGCTTCACTCCGCCTGACCTTGGCTGTTCCTCCCAAACATTCTTTCATTGAAAACCTTCCTTGACCCTCTGTCCCCAAATGCTCTCCTAATCTATTTGTGGCTATGTTGAGGGCTAAGAATACCGGGGTTGTATTTCATCCAGTGTCTCAAATACATTCAAGGAAGGCTTACTTTATTATAATGATTCAGACAGGAACAGACTTTCCTACCTGCCTGCACATCGTGCAAAATGGTCCTCAAATCTTCTTTAAACCTTTGTACTATATCTTTCTTCTTATCGGATTATTGTTAATCTGTTGGTTTTATCCTGGATAAATCCTCTTTTGTAGGCTACCTTAACTACCTAGTGTATCTTCTACACAACTGTGAGGAAGCCAGCACTCTCTTCTGTCACTGGGTATGAAAGAACCAAATTTCTAATCCTACAAAACATTTCTCATTTTAGTCTTGATGCAACTGATGCAAGGAAAGAAGAGTTATGGTGGAAATGGAAATATATATGTAAAAACTATAGTTTCCCACAATTTTCCATGAATTCATAATCCCCAGAAACCAAACAAGCAACGGGAGGCTCAAGAAGTTCTATAATAATAGCTGACAGTTATACAGCATTAACTCAGAACAAAAATCACCTCATTCGTGTGTATTATGACCAGCTTATTCTATAGATAAGAAAATTGAAGTGGTCACAAGACTAACTTCACAGTAAGAGGTAGGGATGATGAGTCCTCAGGCCAGATATTTCAAAGTTTCATATATTTTTTAAAAGATTTTATTTATTTATTTATTTATTTATTTATTTATTTATTTATTTGACCAAGAGAAAGAGATCACAAGTAGGTAGAGAGGGAGGCAGAGAGAGGAAGCAGGCTCCCTGCTGAGCAGAGGGCGGATGTGGGGCTCGATCCCAGGACCCTGAGATCATGACCTGAGCCAAAGGCAGAGGCTCAACTCACTGAACCATGCAGATACCCCTAAAGTTTCATATATTTTTATAGTCTAACAAACCCCCAGCAATGACACAACATCACCTTCTCAGTTGCCAGTCGGAATCAGCTGATATGAACAAGTTTAGGGATAGAAGGGAAGTGAGCAGGACGTCAGTCAAATGGTTTCCCTAGAACAGCGCTAACCACTTCCCATAAGAATCCCCTGAAGGGTGATTAGAAACACAGATTCCCAAGCTCCACTCCAGGAGATTCTTCATCAGTGGCTCTTGGGAGACTGGGGATCTGTGCACTCCCCAAGCCTCCTAGGTGATCCCCATGTTCAAGAGCATCTGAGACATGCTGCCTTCCAACATGTTTCTCCTCCCAGATAAACTCTTGGAGAGTTACATAACATAGTCAAGGTCACTTATCTAATGTGAGTGGCAAAGGCCAGAAGGACCCACAGACTCCAGACACCAGTGATCTTTCCACTTGACCCTGAGAGCTTCTGAATCAAAAGCCGTCCCAAAACCGGTGCCAGTGGAACGCGATGGGTCCAGCGGCTCCAGACCACACATGCTCATGCTTACGTGCTAGGAAGCACCAGCACAAGAAGAAATTCAGGGACCAGATAGAATCGCAGGGATTAGTCCTTTACTCAGCACATACGTGGCTTTCAATTAAACCACCTGTTGCTTTGCGGACAAGAGCAGACCAAGGGATTTCCATGACGCACAGTCTCATCAAGAGGGCTGCAAACTCTCAAATGAGCAAGGAACTTGATGCCGGCACCCATCGCTGAGAGGACCAGTGTGACCCTCGCAGAGAGAGCAGGCCATTCCTGACACTTCACAGGTTCTCTCTCCCAGCTACTCTCACTGGCCAGAATGCAAACTTTGTATTTTGTCTGCCTGGGAAATCTTATGGAAAGAACTATTATTAGACATATTTATTTTATCAAGGAAAATATTCTCATAAAATGTTCAAGAAAGGATATTGCCTGGTTCCCAAGAAGCAGCCAGAGAGACCCCTTGGAGGAAACACATGTAGACATTTATGTCCTGAATATATATGTGCATGTATACATGTAATATACAAATATATTACATAGGTAAGCATATATTCATAAGTGCAGTCGGAAATGTTTATTTTCCTTTTAGCAATTTTTTGCAGTAAACTTTGGCCCTTTGTTTTTCAGTTCTAGGAGTAACGAATCTTCTAGTGCTTCTCAGACTTTAATATGCATATGAATCATCTAGGGGCCTTATTAAAATGCATTCCTATTTAGTAGATCTGGGTGCGACCTAAGAGTGTATTTCTAACAAGTTCCCAGGAGATGCTGATAAGTCACAGACCATGCTTTGAACAATGAGATTCTGATCTGTAGTGGATGACCATCTTCATCGCACATAAACAGCAACCGTTAAGGATCAGAATATATAAGAGGAACAAAAAAATAAAAACTATGTTCAAATTAATTTACTCTTTATTGGATAATTAATTTCAAAAGGGACTTCAGAATCCATGCAGTGTCCCTTAGATATAATTATAAATAATTTTCACTCAATTTTATTAGAGTCATTTCAGGGTACAAGTTGATAGGCAGATTTTGACTTGAGAGAAAGAGGAAGAAGGCAGAAAACACCCAGAACTATGGATGCTCTCTTATTGCAGACACACTGATCTGTGGGTAAATGAAGAATGCTGGAGTGTATCAGATCATACCAATCTCTCAAAACTGATTCTGGCAGTCTAGAAACGATTAAAATTTTATTCAAGCGTGTCCTCTTGGAACTTTGGGGGGAAATGTCCAACACCAATATCATTCCAAATATTCTGCTACTTGGAATTCTACTCATTGCTTTGTTTAAATATTTGACATAAGCGTATTAATAATTCACTTCAAAGACTTAAAATATGAAATTGTTCCTAAAATGTATTGGTAATAAGTAGAGCACAAATGAAAATGGACATGCCCAACACAGTTGCTAAGAAGGATAAAAGAAATCCAGAGAGTGATTCCCCACAGAGAAGGAGTCCCAGCTTTTTAGGAGCAGAGACCCAACCTGTGAAAAAATTATTACCAGAAAGGACACAAAAACTATCTACACCAATGGCACATGTTATTTAAATGGTTTACTTAAAATGATGTAGTCAAGGAAAACTTGGTGGGCAGGGTGAGATGGGCTGTCAGATTAGAATCAATGGTGGTGTGATTTGAATCTAACCTTGAAGGACAGAAAGGATTTCAAAAGGTATAGGAGAGGAGAAAAAATGAGGTAAGGTATGATGAAAATAAAGAAGTGGGAACAGATATTAAATTTGGGGTCACATCTCTGTGCCAGGCACCAAGCCACTTGTTAACAGATATATTAGCTAATATAACTCTCCCAATTATTCTGCAAGATGGGCATTCTCACCCATTATGATGAACTAGGGATAGAGATTCAGGTTAAATGGCTAAGGTCACACAGGGGTAAGGGGCCCCACGGGGATGTGAATCTGGGGCTATTTGATACCAGAGTCAATAACGGATCTCTCTAAACCAGCATTCCCCAAGGTGCATCTATGGCATCCTGAGACGTGAAGATGAGTCAGGAAACAGAAGAGTTCAGTGGTTAGATAAATTTTGAAAGCTCTAGGATAAAGTAGAATGCCAATAATGTTTCAGATATCAGCTAACATTTGTTGAATGCTTCCCATGGCCTGGTTAAAATGGTTCTGTTGTTTTAACAGAGGACCTCTCGGAGCTTTTAATATTGTAATATGCATTGAGAATTTCCAATGTTATCTGTTGGAAAATAATATTAATAATCCCACATAAGATGATATGAGCATACAAACATACAGTATTAAAATAGAATAACTGGAAATAGACTGATAGGCTTCAATTAAAGATCATTATCTTCTGGTGGGTAAGTTTAAGAGTTAGATATTATGCCTAGTAAGTTTCCATTCTTCCCTGTATCCCCCAGTAATGTACAGCTCTCTTAGTAAACTGTGTGTGCCCTCCTGAGCTTGGGACCAGGGGTGGTTTTCAGGGAACAGGGTCAGGGAGTCGAGAGGTAGAGAATGCAACTTCTCTTGTGGTACCCAACAGGTAGGTAAGTTGGGCCTTATCATTCACCATTTGAAATATCAAGAGATGAAGGTGCTGGAGAGGACATCAGTGGAGTCTCCTGCGCCTTTAGTCATACTGGTGATAGTAACTGTTATAATTTGGGAGTTCATAACTCTTTGTTAACTGTCTCTGTGTCAGGCTTTATGAGCCACCCGTTGCCTGGTCCTGTGGCATGTTCAGTAACATGCGTCCAATAAAATAATGGGCTCTTCCTTCTCTCATGTTCTATTAAGCCGATGTTACTAAATTTTTCTCTGTGTCACACACAGTGGACCCTTGAACTGCATGGTTGAAAATCCACATATAACGTTTGACTCCCCCAAAACTTAACTACCAGCAGCTTCCTGTTAACCAGAAGCTTTACCAACCATGTAAACAGCCAATTAACACATATTTTGTATGTGATGTACTGTATTGTTACAATAAAATAAGTCGATTTAGCTTATCATTTGCCAGCTTTATTATGTGTTTGAGAGAAGCTTTAGTTCCAATGTATTCTCGCCTGGCTTCTGCTGTGTTCATGGACCAACACCCGCCGATGGCTGCAGCCACAGGACACACAGTCCCTAAGATCAGGATTAGCCTGAAGTGATGTGACATCACTGCCCAGCCACAGTTAACTTTTGCAACTTTTTCCCGCTAGAGGTCACTGTTACTTCACATTTCCAGAACACAGCCTCACTTTGTCAAGCCAAAGAAACTGGACCGCTTTCAATCTAGCGGCTCTGGCTCTGTTTGCATAGAGAAATAGAACAAACAAGCAAGCTATTCACCAAACGGAAGCTACATTTCAGATAATGTGAAGATAATACAAACTGTCTTTGGAAAATACATCAGAGACCATTTGTTTTCAAATATTTCACATTTAATTAAAAAAAAATTCCAGTTAAATTTTCTTCAAATAAATGTAATTTTCCTTTTCATGTTTTTGGGCAAGCTAACACATTCAGCAGATATCATGATACATAGCGGTATAACTCTGGGCAAGTGCCTGATGTCATTAAGCCTCACTTATCTATAAAATAATTTTATTATTTTATAATATATTATAATATTATATATATAATATAGTATATATTATATATAATATAATGTAATAATTATACAAATGCATTGGACCACTGAGGATTAACTGAGATACTGTATGAAAATTCTTAACAGGTGCCTGGGGCACAATAAACATAAGTGTTTGCAATCATTAGTGCTATCCATGGAGCCAATCAGGTAGTGCTTACAAAGTTTAAGTGAGTTCTTATTTGTAAATTGCTTAGAACAGGCTCTGGAACACAATAAGGGCCACTAACGTGCTTGTTAAATAAAATAAGTAAATAAATAAACAGACCAAACTGAAAGCATAAATCCTAAAAGTCAAATGCAAACACAGCCTTAAGAATTCAGAAACTTACCTATATTATCATATTAATTCAACATGCTTATTCTGGAAGGTTGGGAAGAAAATGGGGACCTAACACAGGTCACTATCCATTCTTAAATTTCTAAATAAGTACAGATTGCCAAGGGGTCCAAAGGGAGATCCTTACATAAAACGTCTCTAATACGGGGAACTCAGATTAAACAGAAAAGAGACATTTTCTACCTAAATGTGTATCCTGTGTTTACCCTTTAAATAAATAATCTTGTTTCATCAGATTCTGCCTCTTTTTGATGCCCTGCTTGTGTCTTTGAGTTCCAGGTATCTACACTCCAAACCAGAGTCGTATCCTGCGACGACTATGGGACAGTCCCAGAGAATCAACAGTGTGTCTTTCCGCAGTAAAAACTCAGTAATTCTTTACTGAGTAGATTAATATAGAATATGGACACAAAGATCTAAATGACTTTGATACAGGCTGATTAACTACATTTACATTCCTGTTTCATCAAGTACATTTTTAAGGAAGACTGGCTCTTTCAAAAACAAAACAGAACAAAAACTTTGAGCATCTGGTGGTGAATAATGCTATGATTACTAGGACAGTTTGGTCCCACTGCCGTATTTTGTGCTGAGGAGCTAGGAGTTTACCCATCATTGCCTATTCATCAACAGGGCAAATGTCAATGCAGTGGAAAAGGTCAATAATTTGAATGATTATGAAAATAGTTTTGAACTTGCAGACCTCCAAAAGGTCTTAGGGTTCCCCAGGGGGTCCAGGGACGTCCCTTGGAGAACTACTGGCCTAGCAGATGATGTCCCAGTGAAAGTGCTGAACAAGGCAAGATTCATCATGAGTTCCCCTTGCCTGTTCCATCCCCCTGTTTCTCTTTCTTGGACAATTTGGGAAAATACCAAGGGTTGCTAAGACCTTCCTTAGGGTTTAGGCTGGAATGGGTGATGATCACTTTCTGGGGCTGCACTATGATGTTATCTGAAGCACTCTCCAGAGTACTGAAGGGACATGAGTGACTCAGGGATGTGCAAAGGCCTCTGGCAGATTCTAGGAGACTTAGAAGCTCCAAATAAAATATTCAGCTCCTGCTAGTTCCTCCTCTCTTATCTTCCAGTGTCCAAGGGAGCTCAGAATCAGAAACCATCCTCTAGACCAAATATATGCTAGAAGCAAAGATGTCCAAGCTAGAAGGGGACCCCTGGAATGGCAGATACTCGGAATAGAGGGATAGCACAATGCTTGTCAGAGGTTGATTATGCCCCGTCAAAACTCTGCAGTTAAAAACTCCATGGGTATACCTGCACTAGGCATTGCAGAAATAGCAGAGCAAAAGTCCATGTAGAATTGTATGGCTGGGGGCTCCTGGGACACTCAGTCAGTTAAGCATCTGACTCTTGATCTGATCTGATCTGATCTCAGGGTCATGAGATCAAGTCCTGCATGGGGCTCCCTGCTCAACAGGGAATGTGCTTGAGATTCTCTCTCTCTCTCTCTCTCCTTCTCCCCTTGCCCCTCCCCCTGCTCTCTCTCTCTCAAATAAATAGATTTTTTTTTTTTTAAAGAGGACCATATGGCTGGATGCGGGGAAATGCTATTATAAAAAATTTATATTGCACAGAAGGTAGAGTCATTTCTCAAGGACACAAGAAAAAATACATTTATGAATTAAAATATTGTCTCTGTAATTCATTTTTATACTTATCCCTCACCCCAATTAGTTCAGATAAGCCCCAAACCGTATACTAAATAGAACAGGGAAAGCTGGGCGCCTGGGTGGCTCAGTGGGTTAAGCCGCTGCCTTCAGCTCAGGTCATGATCTCAGGGTCCTGGGATCGAGTCCCACATCGGGCTCTCTGCTCAGCAGGGGGCCTGCTTCCCTTCCTCTCTCTGCCTGCTTCTCTGTCTACTTGTAATCTCTGTCTGTCAAATAAATAAATAAAATCTTAAAAAAAAATACATATATAAAAAAAAAAAAAGAACAGGGAAAGCTTACAACCTTGTTCACTGTTTACATTTGGAATGCCAATGCTAGAAGTTAAAGATCAGGTAGACAAATGGAAAGGCTGGGCTCACATGCCCCTCATTCCAGCCAGGCCACTACCTTGCTTTAGAATTTCCTGACACCCCGCCACTGACAGCAGCATTCAACCTGCTCTCTTACCACCTGAGCTTTCTAACTGGGCACCTTGCTGCTCTGGTGCCCAGCTCCTGAGTTGAAGCCTTGTGGGAACTGTTCATAGAGGAAGAGCCTGAGGCACGGGAAAGTTAAGAAGCAGGATGCTCCTGCCTAGAAAGAGGTGGCGCCAAGGCAAGATGCCAGTGGGCCTGGCTGATGGCCAGCCATCCTTCGAGGCAGACCTGCAGGACTCGAAAAGCTGCCCTTCTCCAGGCCGGCTGAGTCAGCACCTGCCTGGGATACCTGTGTCGCTGTGTTCACATGGGACATGGCCAACACGGAGCCTTCACAGCCACCATGGAAAGAGCTGCCCACCCCTTCTGTGAAAAAGTCTGGCTCTGATGAAACTTCTGTTTTTTGTAAAGAGCGACTTGGAAAAAACACAGGATGGTAATTCTGCTTTTAGCTGAGAATAGTCTCTCCGTGTAATGAATCTTGGTCAAGTCCAATTTACCCCTTTTGGGCTTTGAGTCCCCCTTTCAAAGAAGGATTTGGATGAGCTGACCACCAAGGCTCCTATGTGTCTAGGTCCCTAATCTCTGAGTCACAGCTTCCTTGCTAGAGCACAGGTCTTTAGTGTCCCATTTGTTATGGAAATGCCACACTGACCTGGGCTCCTCAGAACCCCCGAGTGGATGAAGTTCATGAACCATGGATTATGCTTCATGCTTGTGCTGGGATCCAAAGGAGCACTTTATTCCTACCAAATCAAGGGACTAGCAAATCAGACGCTCTTCCCGAAGTCAAAGTTGTAAATGAGGTTGAAGTGCATGGGATGCCCCTGGGAACCGACAGTCACCTATATGCAACTGAAAGGGCCAGGGGATTAGTCCCCCGATAGATGGGACGGCTCTTGACCAGTGGCGATGACCCAATGCATCACTGTTGCCCGCCTCAGTCATCTGGGTGGACAGTTCTGAGGTCATCCTACGCAGCAGTGGTGAGCCTCGCAATGTGAGCTTGTTGGGGCTTCTTTCCTTCTCTACTTCACACTCCCCAGGCCCCTATTCATCCTTGTTGAGGCGAATTCCAAAAACAAACCATCTACCCACATGCTTTTGTCTCAGCTCTGCCTTCTGGTGGGACCTAAAGAGCAACAATAGGGAGAACACGGGTCTAGGCGTGTAAGAAGCGCTATGTAGACTTTACCTATTATCAGTTTTCTGTGTACCCACTGTCTTGAAGGAACACTTTGAATTTCTCTGCTCTCCAAGGCTATCTGCTTATCACAAGTTTCCCTGGTCTTTTTTATTGTCATTACACAGTGAGCAGAAAATGAGAAATAGATTTGAAAGTACCAAGTAGCACAGGGCAAAAAACCGGAACTAGCCTCTGAGTCTAGGGGTCCAGAGGCTAATGTGAGATCACCTCATCATTAGGGATTTGGGGTGATTTTAGATTGTACACTAATAAGCCATTTTTAAAAGTGTATGTGTGTGTTATTATGTCTTTGAAAATCTAGAATAAACATATCAAAACCATGATTTCACTCTGCTGTTGCTTTCACTAAAATTTTTTAAATGACTTGATATGTGAAAATAGTAATCGATAAGGGTTGAAGTAGCGAAACCCATGAAGGTGGACTGAAAACCTGAAGTCTGAGAAACCCTAAGAGCTCAACATGCTTTCCCAACTCTAATGTTTGAGGTGAATTTCATTAGCAAGTATGTTAAGCATGTTATTACTTAAGAGCAAAGACTTGATTTGCAATATTTATATTTTTTATTATATTGCTTTAACTTTTAAAGAAAATAAGATTTTTTTTCCTCATATTACACTGAATAACATAAAACTCTTATCATTTTAATTATTCTGAGAACCTGAAATGACACAAACAATATGACTCCTCTGTGTGTTTGGTTTAGGACACCCAGAGCTTTACATAGGCAAGCATTTGTACCCAATGTATTAGAAAAATCTTTCAACTCCTTTATGTTCTATGGATATCCCTATACCTGTATGCCAATGCTATGTTTTATGTCCTATGGATACAGAGTACACTAACATCACAAGTATGATCTCCTGATGCCTTTGGAAAAGGCAGTTCCTAAAACTTCTGTGCTTTTAGATATTTCTAAGACAATAGGTTGTCCATATTTCTAAATAACCATTAGCAATGGGGAGAGAAAAGCAGTAAGATACGTTATAAAAATCTAACTTAAGAGACATTTTCTTTACAACTAAAAAGTTGCAAAAACTCCTTGAAATACATTCCCACAACATTCCCAATTAGCACATATATCTTGCTGACCTTGTCATTGGGAAATAGTAAGAAGGCTACATTCTGAGAGCTTGGGTGAATAACTCATTTTTTTCCATATAGAAGATGAAAACCCTCATGGTATTTCCCATAGGAGATGTGTTAAGCAGCCAAAAATGAGTAATGCTTGGACAACAATGACCGAGTCTGAAAACACAGACCTAATGGTGACAATAGGTCAGACCCAAAGAGACTTAGAATGTTTTATGCTCTCACTAAAAAAAAAAAAAAAAGTCTGTTCCTATCTATCTTTCTCCCATCCCTTTTACCTTGTCCTCAACAAAGATAGATCAGATAATAAACCATTCCAAGGTTTGGCAATTCCTCTGAAAGTGAACCTAACGGTCCCCGAAATATTGACTGTGTCAGGGTTCCCTGGAAAGGGAGCTGTTATGAAAGTCCAATGCCTTGGAGCTCTCAGTCCAACACCATCAGGATGCTGAGGGGGCAGTTCCTTGTTGAGTAAATATAAAGAAGCCATCAACATGCACGTATAGAGACAGGGATATATGCCCAACTCCCCTGAAGAAATTTTTTTAACTATAAATCATGCATTCTCAACAAGGACAGTATCACCCCCCAAAGGGGTAAAATTGTTTCTTTAGGTGGGGTGGAAAAAAAGTATTCCTTTTAAGTATAAAGCACAGACATACCTGTAATACGTAAGCAGGTATACTGTATATCAGTGGTGTTAAGATTTCTTGGGAGGGGGTGCTCCTGGGTGGCTCAGTGGGTTAAGCCTCTGCCTTCAACCCAGGTCATGATCTCAGGGTCCTGAGATTGAGCCCCGCATCAGGATCTCTGCTCAGTGGGGAGCCTGCTTCCCCCGCCCCACCACCGCCTGCCTTTCTGCCTACTTGTGATCTCTCTCTCTCTCTCTCTCTCTCTCTGTCAAATAAATAAATAAAATATTTTTTTTAAAAAAAGATTTAATGGGAGGGGTTTCACTAGGGGGAGAAAAACCTAAAAGCTCTGTACAGATAGTAGATGGTGATCAGGCAAAGTGGAGGGACATTGCTGAACATCCCCTTCCTGGGAACCAGGCTTGTTTCTGTAGTCTCTTCCAAACAGTTTTATACTGTCATTAAAATAATGTATCTTATGCTAATTGATAAAAGAATTAAATTTGTGGAAAGAGCTGTTTTCCCAGACGCAAATACCCTCTCTTGGGAGGTGCTAAAATCCTTAGAATCTGAATTATTTCTCTTCTTTCAGAATTGGGCTATTCTCCTGACTGAATTCCATTCCTGGAATAGCTGCGGCATCACGTGAGAGGCATTATCTGGCAAGGTTCCAAAGAAAGAGCATATAGGCTGGGCAAGCGGGCTCCCCCAGGGGGCTCCCCCAGGGGAGGTGGCCACCCTTCATGTGCTGCTTTCACCATAGACATGATAATGGGGACAGAGTTTTGCTCTCGTGTCATTTTATTTTCATAATTAAGTCATATGTGTAGTATGGGAATGGAGAGCCATTGACATTATTTAGCTCTGAAAACCAAAATAGCTCACCGACTTGAACATGCAGCAGGAACGGCTGCTTTGAGGTTCCCCGAAAGTTGGTGTAAGTGTGTGGAATGTTGAAATGTGCCACATGCCACTATTATTATCCCAACCCCTCCGAAGGCGGTAGTCTTAGGCAAGGATTAAGACGGGGCATGCATTCCGTCTCCTTTGGCAAGCACCGCTCCCTGGTTGGAAATAGCACAGTAAATAGAACAGTAAAATGAATCTTAGTGAAAAGCGATGTTACTACCTGCGTCTCCTCCAGAGCAGGAGCCTGTCTGTGGCCTCCCCGTGTCATCACGGACTGGAACACACGCCAGAGTAAGGAAGACGAGATAAGACACGCGCTACCTACAATCCAGATGTCTTTTCTTCTAAGTGCTAAGTCCATTCTCGGGGAGCGGCTATGGAAGCCACTTGGCTTATATGCTCCTTCCCTTGCCTGATCTAGCACGACGAGCACGTTCTCAAGCACACGCTTGTTTACATGCCTGTTCCTGAGGAGCAGGCGTTGCCTGATGGCAGAGGGTTCTCGCGGGGCCCTGCGATCTGTGTTTCCAGCTACACGATCAACAGACAATCTGTCTCTTGAAAAGGAAAAATAGGATGGCCTGCATGACAGATCTGAAACAGGTGTAGAGGCAGGGACAGACACGCCGGTGACAAGGTACACCCACTCGAATGCACTTGTCCCCAGTTCAAGGACAATTAACACCACAGAAACTGGCTGTGCCACCGCCAGGGAGCGTTCTCCGTTCTCCTGCCCTTCGGAGCAAAGGAGCAAGGAGATGCGGGTGGGGAAAAGCAATTTTAAAAATCACAAAACGTCCGCCCTCGGCCGTGGTATTTTGATATCCACGTCAGTCATTCTGAGCACCGCTGGTGGTATAATTTCACAGTGGTTAGTCAGGAAATGCCATCTGCTATTAAGCACACCAACTGCAATCAACATAGGGAGATCCACGCTTTGCTCCAACCCACTCAGTGCTATTCACATCCTGTCGGTAAATATTTTTCGTTTGGCCTTTGGAGCCTTTGTAGCAGGCATTTAAGATGCTGCCTCTGGTAGAGTCATCCTTATTTCTACCTCCAGAGCTCTGCCTCACTCCCCTGGCTGGGACCGTGCCTTTCAGATGGAGGATGGGAACAGGGTTCTACAGAAAGGCGGCGGGTGGGAGGGAGAGCCAAGGACAAGGAGGGAAACATAGATAACCTTGGGCAGAGAAAGTAGATACATGTTTCATAAGCGGGAGTAGGCAAAGGGAGGTGGACAGAACCAACTGGGAGATTAGAACCCTGCTTGTCTGGCCCTTTTGTCTTTTATTAAACAAGTGTGTGCACGCACGTGTGTGTGTGTGTGTGTGTATTCAACAGTAAATTATATCCAAGAGAAGTTTGTGTATTAAACAGTAAGTTGTATCTAAGACAAGTACAGCAAGGGGCTATTCATCTAGGTAATAAGAAACTAACCAAAGAAGAAAACTTGGACTTGATTCTACAAAAATGATGCTAATTACTTTTGAGAGTCATTTACCATCTACGAGTTAATAGTATCATATAGTATAATATAACAGTATAATATAACATTCGCTACTGAGCTCATCCCTTGTATGGAGCAGATTAATTTTTGTGTGTTTTACTTTATTTCAACACCATATTATGTAGGTTTAGACCTTGTTTGTTATGGCATCTCTGCTATAAGCTTTTTAAAAGTTCTGCATTATTTAGTTGATTTTGAACCATCCTCTAGAAATAATGCAATGAGAAAAGTCACTAGAAAACAGAATAAAAAGGGAAGTAGAAAAAGAAAGTAAGCAAACCATAGGAGAAAAGTAAAATATGTGGCATTTGACGAATTCAACAAAAAATAAAGTAGAGGAAAAGAAAAAAGATAGTTAAAATTAATCTAGTGGAGGAGAAGTAAGTGAAATAGAAAAACTTGGTTAAGATAAGGGGGAAATAAAGGAATCTGAGCGAAACCAGCCTGGACTAGGGAGCAAAGACCTTTCCAGAAAGAAGTGGTACTTCACGCCTTCCAAACAAAGCTTCCACATCACTAGAGTATTCGAAATTCAGAGTAAATTATTTCCAGTGCATCACAGTGACATTTTCTACTGTGATTAGCAATGCTAATCTTCTCAAAAAGAGAAGGAATAAAAAGAGAAAGGAGAATAAATTTTCTTCACTGACGGTACATTATGGCAAGCATTTTTTTTTAGACCATCCCTGAAGAGTGACAACTGATATTGTAAAGATTTACTGTGGCCCCAGCAGAAGATGGAGACATGTCAGTGTAGCTCTGTCTGCAGACCTGCAGACATCTGAGCTGCTGGCAAGCCCTTCTCCACCCACCCACGGCCAGGGCCCGCTGCCTATCCTGGCACCCACTGACTGGGCTGGCCAGGGCCTCCAGGACTATGACCTTGGCAGCCACAGAAAGAAGAGCTCTGTGTCTCCCCTTCATGTTCCATCCCACTGCCACAGGGCCAGAGAGAGAGAGAGACAGGGAAATTTATTGCTGACATCTCTGGGCCCTTCGCCATTAACAAAGAAGAAGCTGAATGGGACCTATGGAGCTTCCAGCCACTCCTTTCCACCTTCTGCGTGGCGTTGACTGCAGGATTGAGGCCAGGAAGCCCAGGTGAGATGCAGGACATCAGACCAAGTGCTAAGGACGCTCCTTTCTGAGGAGCAACATTCTCAAGCTCTTCCTCAAAAATATCCTAAAATATTTAATGCCCCAATCATTTGATTTCAAATATCCTGAAGCAGTTTATCATGAAAACAATTCTTCCTTAAAACATTTCTGTTCCAGTTTAGCACCCCCTCACTCTTCAAAGATAATTCCTATTTCTAAAAATTACACCACAGAACCCAGAGAAAAACAGTTCTAGAAAAATAATCGAATTCATATAAACTATTACCAGTAGCTGGTTATTTCAAAGTTATCCAATAAGATTGTTTTGTCTTCTCTGTCCTAGAGAAATTAATGAACAGAAAAAGGAAGCCTTCTGTTTATTCATTTTGCATCAAAACAGCCCTAAGGAGGAAGTCCTTCATATGGGACTTACATTTAGTCCATGGAAATTTCTTTTCTCAAGAGACCTAAGTTTCAACCCAACTCATTTCTTTATTTCTTTTCTCCAGCACATTTTATCATTCCATACTCACTGACAGTGAGAAGACTTTTCTGCCCTAGTTACTTAATGGCCCTGCTTCATTGTCCGTGACACAGTTAGAAATGCCCTCCCTATCTGAACAGTGCTCTTAAGAACAGTAGTTGGACAAAGGATGTTTCCCAATCCTCCCTATAAGAACCACCTGTTCTGATCTAAAATACTCATTCCTAGCCTTCAGCCAGAATGCAGAATTCACTTCCACAGATCTGTTCATTCCACAGACATTTTGGGGACCTCTTCTGTGCTAGTTACCAGGAAAGTCCTAGCACAAGTGATTCAAGGTCTTGACCTTGAAGAGCACTGTTGAGAGAAAGGTGACAGACATTCAAAACAATAGCATATGCTAGAAGAAAAGCACACGCACCATGCTGTGAGGCCAACCCTGGGCCAGGAACTGCACTTCCAGGGATCCATGAGTGGGACTGACTGAGCCAAGAGAGGAGAGGAGACTGCTGCTGGATGACATTTCTCAATCATGATGACATGACAGACACTGTGCTAAGTGCTTTATATACATTATCACACTTAGCTTCCTCAACAGTCATCAACCCATTATTCTGATGAGGCAGCATCTTGGCTGAGGTTAGGAACTTGCCAAAGATCAAGTAGTCAGAATCAGGCTCAGGACCTCATTGTGCACATCTGAGGACCCAGGCATAGCCTTCAGGGAAGGTTTGCTTGTCCCCGTCACTGACCGTCACTGTCAACAGTTATGCCACCCATGCTGTGAGGAACTCAAAGGCTTGAGAAAATTAGAAACTCTTCTGCAGAGCAATTGTGCCCCTCATAGTGCTTCTCTGAATTTCACGCCCAGATCCATCCTTGTAATTGATCCTGCTCAAGAAATGTGTGTTTCCAGAAGTTCTCATTCATAACTTCTAAGCCACTAACCACAATGAAGAGAAGCCTGCTGGTAAAGATGCACATTCAAAGGCATCTACTTGCCAACCTCAGGTGTATAATCTACAACACGTAATCCTCAGGGAAACACAACGAAAAATGTTTTAACCATAAAATTTCCTTAATTCTTTACACACGCGACAAAAATAGAATTTGACGAGTCTGTTAAATGGCTACATTTACTGATTCATGTAAAAAATAGATAAAGTAGAATTGATACTTTTTACAAGACTAATTTACCACATAATTACCTCATTCTTTCCAGATCTTGTGTCCTGTTCACTAGAACTTTCTTCCAGAAAACATTTCACTTTCTCAACCTTTTCCATGCAGTGGAAGAAGGCCATCTTCTCCAGTTCGTTACTGTTATAACATGTGTTGATTTCTTCCAGCCTCTTCACTTTTAACATCTTGGTGGTAAGTCCGATTAAGTTACTGTCTGGAGTGTGGTTTTCATCTCTCTCTGTCTCTGATTTGTAAATTAAGACGCAATCATGAGCTTTGAGCGTGCCTTCCTCTTGACTGTTTAAAAAAAAAAAAAAAAAGGAAACAAAGTTCTCATCACTTACTCACATATTGGACTTTTGAAGAAAATGACCAGTGAGAATTTTGAAGTCCCTTCTATTTAAACTGAAAAGAAGATCCAAAATTAGGAAGAGAAATGCCAATGTTAATATCAAGTTTCAAATGCTAGAACTTTGAAAGAAAAAAAAGGGGTTTTCTCCCCCACCTTTTCCTACAAAAGCGAACAGTAAAAGGCAACCTTCAGTTTCCCTGGGTGACTGTGTCCCTCATTATATAAAATAAGATTTATATCAAGTGACCAATTTAAATATAGAATATAAAATTTCTTTGGGGCTAACTGGGATTGCAGATTTCCCTCCTCCCATTCCGGTGGGAAGGGCTTCTTCCTGTGTGAGGGGGTCTCTCATCCTTTCCCTGGGGGACTTTTGTCCATCTGGGGAGTGATCTCCACCAGATGTCTCAATTCCAGAGCTCTTCTCTGTTTACACCAGAACTGCTTATTTTAAAAATGAAGTTTCCTTATAGCCTTCTCACACAGATAAGATACCTAGATAGTTTTCTTCGCATTGTCATTAACTGTTAGGTATCAAGGAATGCAAATCGTTGTGCTTTCCTTGAAATAATTTCATTACAAATTAAGTAATACACATAATACCGCTCTGATACTAGAGATCTACACACAGTATGTGTCCACATACTTGATGTATGGGGGTTTGGGGAGATATTGGTTGGAATTCGCAGCGGGTTCTCACCGCTGACTGCTGAGGCCCCCTGCTGGCCGTTTTCTGAAAATTACTTCCAGCTTTTTCTCAAATTTAAAATCACCTGCAATTATCTCCACAAAACTTCATATTTCATTCTCTGAACTCAGATAGTAAAATTCATATATACCTTGAGTTCCAAATTATTAAAAATCCAATGCTCTGTGAAATTCTTCTTAGACACAAAGACCTTACTTCAAACACTCTGAAATGTAAGTAGTTCTCTACAATACATTATAGATCAATACTAGCATTCCTTCAAATTGCCCTGAAAAAAAAATTATTAAAATAAGGAGGCAGATGCATGGCTATTTCTAAGGCAAACTATGACTTATATACAATAAGTAGCTGTAGATGGTTCTCAGGTTGAATCAGGAAGCCACATAAAAACTAACATATTAAAAAGAAAACAGGTCCAAGATATAATAATTTTGCAAAGAAATAATACATGCTAAGCTCTACCTGAAGTTTGGTACAACCTGTTGTTTAAGGCAATATGAAAAGAGGAGATGCAAGAGGTTATAACAATTACTTAAAATACAGTAATTACCATGTATAGGAGGACATCCTAGGGTCTGGACCACTCCAAGTGCAGAGTACAATTTCCGGCAGATAAAAGGAAGTTTTGCAGAGTTCAAGATGACTACGCAATTCTCTGGTAAAAGTCTTTACTCTCAGTTGGTGTAAGTCTTCTGAAAAGACAAGTGTCCACTCTGAAAGGAAGTATCCTCTCTCTCAAATGCCACTTTGAGCCCGTTTAAACTAATATGGTCCTTGATCTCATGTTGCTCAGCTGTTGCCTTCTTAGTCAGAAGGGGAAGAACATTAATTTTAGACACCAGGCTTTTCAAGGCCAATGGCTCCATTTCAGAGGTCAGGTAAGGAGAGGATGTACTGGGAACAGTGGATGAAATATCACCTTCACCTTTTCTTCTCATCAGTGTGGCAATACTCTCAGAATTACCAAGGACCATTTGCTTTGGCGATCAGATGCCCTGCTCTCATGTCCCTTTTAGACTCATGATGATTTAAGTGCTCATTCCCAGCCAAGAGGATTCTGGGTGTGAGAATCCTACAGCCACCTTTATTTGCGCATGTGACACAAAGAACATGCATAACTGGAATAGGAGACATCTTTTGAAAACACAGCAAGTTTTGGTTTTCTCAGTGCTTAAATTGATTTGCCATATCTCCAACTGTTTCCAGCTCTAGGAAAGGTCAACTGTTTAGGCATCCACAGAGTTGCAAAAACAAGAATGAATTTTCATAAATTCTCCTTACAAAGAACACTGTGACTTTACCCCCTATTGTCTGTCACAGGTTAAGAAGAGGGAATCTAGGGCAAACAACCCACCTGCATGAACCAGCCCACCTACATGATCCCACCTACATGATCCAGGAGCATATCTCTGGATTTAGTTAAGTGTCATAAAACCTCAGCTACCCGAGCTCGTAATACAGACAATCATACAATTCTTCAAGACCCAGAAATCATCTTCCTCTTTGGAGCCTTAGCTGACCCTGCACTCCCCACACCAACACCAGCCTCTAGAGTTCTCTTGTTTTTCCAAAAGAAAAAAATTTCTTATTCTTAACTCAGATCATTGTGCTCCATATAATATAAAAATACATTTCCATTTTGAGTAACATATAAGGAATTGTAGCAAAACATTTAAAAAGGAAAACTTTAGGTGTTTTTCTAGGATTAGAGAACTTTGTTCTTTAGGAGGAGTAACTAAACAAAACTAGGTATTTGCTAAAGGTAAATTATTTAACAAAACTGTTACGAAAAGAGTGAACTAATTTGAGGTTACCAATTTTGCAATAGTTAAATCGCGAAAAAAAAGTGATAAAGTGATAAAATGACAAATCCCCTGCCCAAAGGCAACGTGTATGGCCTTCTGCTGATGGCCTTCTAACTTCCATCCAGACCATCCATATAGGATCAAATCTTCCATCCCCTCAGTCCAGCAAACCAGGTACAGGCTCCAATGAACCAGAAAACAGCAAGATCTGCTCCTTTGCTTTTTCTTTTAATAAGTTGTTTTATTTTAGGGTAGTTCGAGATCTACAGAAAAGGTGAAAAGTGAAAAGATAGCACGGAGAGATTCCCCGTGCCCTCTTGTATACGCAATTTCCCCTATTGTTAACATCCGACACCTGTCACAGTTAGTGAACCAATGCTGATATGAAACTGCATGTTTCATTCAGAGTTAATGAGGTTTTCCCCAGTGTCCCTTTTCTGTGTCTGAATCTCATCTAGGAATTTTCATTCCATTTAAAGCCACCAGAATTCGTGATGGATTGGATCTGGGGTGGGAAAGGAAGATGATAGACAAGGATGACTTTTCCATTTTTTTCCTGAGCATTTGAAGGTCAGAGCAGACATTAACTAAGATGGAGAAGGGCCTGGCGGGGGGGACAATTTTGGGGGTGGATGATCAGGAGCTCAGCTTTTGACAGGTCCATTGGACATTTAAGTTGAATAGGTTGTGAAATGGAAATCTCGACTTCAGGGAAGAAGTCCAGATTGGAGATATAAATTTGGAAGTCATCATTTGTAGATAGTTCTATGCACAATATGTATTTGATAGATATTTGTTGATTGATAACTAGAGAGAAGCTTTTAAATTATGTCTATCATAAAAAAGGAAAACTCAATTAAAACAATCTGTGCTACTTGTCTTCTAAAATTAGATGACAGTCCAGTTCCTGCTATGTCGTATTATTTTCAGCTTCTGATAGCACAGAGGACAAGCAGCCTGGTACAATACTTGACCACCAAACAAAACAAAACAAAACAAAAAACTATATAACATATGCATGTCCATTATGATCTGTCTACATAGCCTCAGCATCCTAAGTCCATACCCCCAAAATAATTGGAATGTCTTAAAGATGCTCCTATGCTTGGAAAAGTTGACAATGAAGCTATAAACAGACTCGGTGATACTTTTCCTGGCTATCCCTGATATTATGAAGATACAAATCCTTTTTTTTTTTTTTAAGTACTAACCTCAGAAAAACCACATTCCACAAAGCCATGGGAATTGCAGTTCATTTCAGGGGACATTTTCACTAATTAACAAGAGACTGTAATGTCAAAAAAGCCATAAAAGCAGGGATGGCCAAGGACCATGTGCTGGTTGGCATTCAAACAAAGCTGAGTAGTGCTTATAATTTCTATTTGGACACAGCATTCTGAATATTTCCAGAACAGCAAACCTCTCGAACATTTATTCACAAAAGTGGAGCAATCTTCACAAGTACCAAAATGCAAATCAAAGACATCCCTGATATCCACATAACTATTGAATTTTCTTCCTTTCAAAAATCACCGCTAAAATGAGCCATAAAAGCAAAAACTTATAAATTGCTCTTCACAGAAATTCAAAATTTGCTCTTCAAATGGCAGCATAGGAAAATGAAAAGACAAGCTACAGACCTGGAGAAAATACAATGAAGTTATACATTTGATAAAGGATTTGTGTCCTAAATAATATAACCAACTCTTACAGATCAGCAATATAATAACGACCTAATTTTTAAAAGGGACAACAGATTTTAAGGACATCTCAGCAAAGAAGAGACATAAACAAGTGGTTACAAAGCACAAGAAAAATTGTTCAAAGTCAGTCATTAGGGAAGATGTAAATTAAATCATAATGAAATAGCCTCTTACACCCACTTGAAGAGCTATAATTAACAAGACAGACAAGAGTAAATGGTGAGGACGTGGAGTGACTGGAACCCTCATCATGTATGTTCATGGGAATGTAAAATGGTACAGGTTTTGGAAAACAGCTTGGCAGTTTCTTAAAAAGTTATTTCCTGTGTGACCTAACAATTTTTTTTCTAGGTATCTTACCCAAGAGAAATGAAAACATGAACACTCAGAGCTTGGCACATGGATGTTCCTGGCAGAATTATTCACAAGAGCCTAAAATTGGCAACACCATAAATGTCCATCATTGGTTTGGTAAAAAGAAAGAGAGAATGTGATGTGTCCATTCAACTGGAATACTGCTCAATAATAAAAAGGAAAGAAGTACTGATCCCTGCTACAACTTGGATTAAAAAATCATTGTGCTAGGTGAAAAAAGCCAGAAATAAAGACCACATATTAAAGAGTTCCATTTGTTTGAAATGTCCATAAAAGGCAAATCCACAGACACAAAAAGTAGATTCGCGGTTTCCTGGGGCTGAGAGCAGGAACAGGGATTAACTGTAAATAAAATCTTATTGAGGTGGTGGAAATGTTAAAAAAAAAAAAACTGTTCTGTGGGACACCTGGGTGGCTCAGTGGGTTAATAAACCTCTGCCTTCTGCTCAGGTCATGGTCTCAGGGTCCTGGGATCGAGCCCCGCATCAGGCTCTCTGCTCAGCAGGGAACCTGCCTCCCTCTCTCTTTCTCTGCCTGCCTCTCTGCCTAGTTGTGATCTCTGTCTAATAAATAAATAAAATTTTTTAAAAAACTGTTCTTTTGTGATAAGTGTGCAACTCATTCAGTTTCCTAAAACATTGTTGAATTGTATACTTAGAGCGAGTGAATTTCATATGTAAATTATACTTCAGTAATGTAATTAAGAAAAAAGAAAACCTAATAATATGATAGACAAAGAGTAAGCTTGTTAAAAGAAAACAAAGGAACAAAGCACTACTGAACATTTATGGACAGCTTTTCCAGGTGACCAAGGCTGGGATCCAAGGAGACATAAATTATACCTGTTACTTGTTGGGTCACCTGGGGCCAAAGAAAAGGAGAAGAAAACAGTGAGTGGGGAAAAGTCAAGACTCTCACTCTTTTCTTCTGGTATGAACACTACATAGTGCATGATTTGTAACTAATAGAAAAATTAGTGGCAACTTAAAACTAAATTCTATCTCATTTTCTTCTCAGAGACAGAGACATTTCTTCTCAGAGCAAGGATAATGATTCTGCAGAAAGTACAGTTGTATTTACATTAGACCCTTATTATTCCCAAGTGACTTTTTGTAAGTAGCTAAATTCTGTGTAATTAAAAAATGAAAATAAAAACAGGAGGGTTTAAAAAAAGCAGATAAAAATATAGATGGGACCATTTAAAAATTAATCTTCAGAAAAATTAAATAATGTTCTAGTTCATTACTTCTATAATGGTTGAACAATTTGTTTGACTAGTTATATCCCTTTTTACTTTCTTATAAAATGTAAATACATGTCACTGAGTAAATATAGTAAGGCTTAAACAATACATGTAATATTTAGTTGGAAGACAGAACATTGTATAAATATTGTACTTAAATAAATTTCCAAAGCTCATATGACTTTCATATAATTTTTGTTAAATATTTTTCCTTTCCTCTGACGTTTTTCTTTTTTTAAAGATTTTTTAAATTTGTTTTATATATAGAGGGAGTGCATGTAGGCAGGCGCCAGGAAAGGGGGTAGAGGGAGAGATTCCCAAGCTGACTCCCCGCTGAATGCAGAGGTCACATGGGGCTTGATCTCAAGACCCTGAGATCCTGACCTGAGAGCTGAAACCAAAAGTCCCGCTCTCAACCACCTGAACCATGCAGGCATCCGTCCTCTGATTTATTTCTTAAACTTAAAACCTACAGAGAATTTGCATGGATAGAACAATGGCTATGCATATACCCTTTACATAGATTCACCAAACGTTAATGTTTCCTGTATTTGCTATCTTCTCTGAGAGTAAGTCACAGACCTCATGAAACTTCATCCCTAAATACGTTAGTGTATATCTCCTGAGAATAAAGATAACGTTCCCACCTAACAGGATCCAAACACAAATCACACAGCACACTTAGTTGGCATGTCTTTTTAGTCTACTTTTACATATTTGGGGAACAATAACCCAGTCATCTTCATGACATTGATAGTGTTGGAGACTCCAGACCTATATTTTCACAAAATATCTCTCAATTTGAATTGTCTCCTTGTCTCTTCATGTTTAGAACTGAGCAAACCATTGGGTATGAAAACCATGTAAGTGATATCGTGTCTTTCCAAATGTCACAAGAGGTAGTACATGGTGTAGCTTGTAGTATGATCAGTCATGTGAAATTTGATGATCTGATTAAGTTTTCCAATGTAAAGTTACCCTTTTTCTTTTTGGAATTAATAAGCAGCTCTGTGAATTTATGGATATCCCCTTCCCCAACAATCTATCACCCTATGATTTTAGTATCTATTCTTGCCTGAATCAATTATTACCAGAGCCATTCTTAAGCGGTGATTTTCTTTTTTTTCTCTCCTTTTGTATTTATTTTTTTTATTAACATAATGTATTATTTGCCCCAGGGGTACAGATCTGTGGATCATCAGGCTTACACATTTCACAGCACTCAAAGCAATGATTTTCTAATTGTATCATTTCTTCTCCGTTTATTAACGGGTATTCATCTGTAAAAGAAAGGAGGCCAGCATGGGGACATCCTGGCCTCCTTTGCTTTTTAGTATCACCACGAACTGGTGGATTTTTAAAATGAATATGCATTCCCTATATTATTCATTTTGATGCTCAATTTCTTCTAGATTTGATCCATGGGAGCACTTTTGAGCATGCTCCTGTGTACTTTTGACATGCCGCCATTATTTATTGAGTACTTCCTTACTTTTATGGCATAACAAGATGTTCATAGCTCATGTTGTACCTTTCCAGCTCTATTTCTAGAATCTGCCATTTCTCAAAGGAGCCCTGGTTCCTTTTAGAGAAGAATGGTATTTAAAAATTAAGACAAGGGTAATAGGAGTGTTCTTTGTTACTAGGGTGTCATTGCTTCTAGCTCCTTCATGGACAAAACTAAGAAATATAGTTTTTTTTTAAATCATGAGTTCATACTTGTAAATTTCTAATTCTAACCTAACACCATAGGATTCTTTCTTCTCTTTCCCCCATCCTGTATACATATCTCCCTCCCCTAAAAATAAAAAACATAATAAAATGCTTGCTATACGGTAAAATCCGTGCTTCTCTGTGACTACCTACTTCAACCAAGGGAGCAAAGTCTAAAAGTGTTCGCTACCAAATTTTTAAAAATTCCATTCTACAGCATGAATCATCTTTTCCTTAGTTTTGGGAATTGGAGGAAGGGTATATTTACATTTACATTCTTGGGAATGCTTTTCTACCTTCTAAATTAGAAGTGAATTTCAGGAGCTAGAAGAAGCTTATGATAGTAACAAGGCATGAAATTACAGAAGTGCAAAGCCCAAGTCACGCTCTTCTGACCAAATGTTGGCCTGCTCTTCCCAAGAGGGTAAGGTTCAGGGGAGAAATTTTCCATGGGGAAAAACACTGCAGTAGAGAGGGTATTCTGATGAGGAGATGGGTGAATACTTTACCTACTTTTAGAGATGTGTTATTCCCTGATAAAGGTAAAAGTGGTATTTTTATGTAGATGATAAATCTGGCTTTATGTAATGGTTCACAGTATGTTCTTGGGTTTTATGCTATATACTTGAAAGCATTAATTTTGGGGGGGTTTACAGAAGGACCATAGGAACTGGCAAAAAGGCATTACACAGAAAGGACCATAGGAGCTGGTAGAGTGGCCTCATACGGAAATACTCTCAGTGTAAATGAAGCTTGGGTGGGCATAGGGCAAGGGACACTCTCATATACTTCTCATTGGAATATAAATTGTTCTAATCTTTATGAAAGGCAATTCAGACATACCTTTTGACTCTCAAGTGCATTCCTAAAAATTTTGCCTCTCCCCAAATAGAGTTACACACAAAATATTATATTTGAAGTCATCCACGATGACATTATTTATTATATTTAAAACCCTGTAAGAGAACCTAAGTTCAAGATGGTTGAATGGATATGGTACTTCTAGAAAAAAGAAAATTAGGCTTCCATTAAGTCCCATGTAAAAGAATGTTTAACAACATGAGAAAAGATGGCTGTGGTAGTTTGGAGGAAAGGGACAGGTTATAGAATAGTGTATGCAATAAGATTCCAAATTTGACTAAAAAAAGATGCACAGTAAATATATAGATGAATGGTAATCAGATAGATACACTGTTAGGAAAATGGATAAGGTTGCTACACCAAATATTAACAATGGGTAACTCTAGAGTAGAGATGGAAATTATGGTTTGTTCTTTTCAAGAATTTCAGTTTTTCTAAAATAAACATGTATTTTCCTCTTAATCTGAAAAAATGCCATTAAAATCATAAATGCCATACTAAGGAGACTAGCCTAGTGGATAAAGCATGGGCTTTGGAAACATTTAGACATGCATTTGAGGATTGCTTGTTGTCTGAAGTCAGCAAAGTTGCTCCATTTTCCTGAGCCTAGGCTTTTTTCATCTCTTAAATGAAGACAACATTTACCTTATATGGTCATTTAAATATAAGAAAGGAGATAAGAATGGCTAATGCATCAGAGGGGCTTGATAAATGTCAGCCTACATGGTTATTTTCATTGGTAATATAATATTACCAATATATACATTGGTAGTATTTTTATAAAAAATAAAAGGTATCAATTGAAAAACATAAAGCTCAAATTCTAAGAAGGAAAAATTCTCCCAAGTACCTCAATTTTCTTAACAACAGTGCAAGATCACTTACTGTTACTGTACATCAGGGCCTCACCAGTCTATGGCTGCAAAATGCAGTCATGCTAACTCGAAATATATTTTTCTTTCATGGAATATACATATTTAGAAAGGACATACAACTGTATGTACAGCTAAGAAATAATTAGAAACACCCATAAAGCTACTAGAATACTGCCAGCACCCCAAAATCCCATTCCCTTGTCCTCCCCCTTAAATTAACCACTAATTTGAAATCTTATAACAATTTCTTTGATTTTCTTTGTAGTTTTACCACTTATATGTGCACACTAGATATACAGGGGTTTTTTTGTTTGTTTAAGATTTTATCCATCTATTTGACAGAGAGAAAGAAATCACAAGTAGGCAGAGCAGCAGGCGGGGGGTGGGGGTTATCAGGCTCCCCACTGATGCAGGGATCAGTCCCAGGACCCCGAGATCATGACCTGAGCCAAAGGCAGAGGCTCTACCCACTGAACAACACAGGTGTCCCAATATACAGTTTTGTTTTGCCAGCTTTGGATTTGTGTGTGTGTAGATGTATTCATACTATTTGCATTATTTTTTATCTTGTTTTTCTGTTAAATCTGTCTTTGATTCATCATATTATTGGGCATAGTTGTCTCTGTCATTTTTCATTATCATGCAATATTTCGTTCTATAAATATTATAAAATTTAAGCTTATACCCTACTATTGATGAATCTTTTGGCTCTTTTCAGCTTGGGACTTGTATGAAATTGTTGTGCATGCATGATGTGTATTTTCAATGTATACACCAATATAGATCCATTAATGTGGTTAATTACGTTATTGAATCTTTTAGTGTAAAATCAACCTTGAGTTTCTAGAAAAACTCAACTTGTTATTCCCTACTATCTTTCACATATTACTTAATGAGATGTGTTAATATTTTGTTTTTGACATTTCTCCATCTATATTTCTTGAGTAAGATTAGCCTATAGTTTTTCCTTTTAAAAAAGTCCTTATGGGGTTTTCAGCCTTCTTTCTGTTATAACACATGCATTAATGTTACAATTTTAAACTCTATTGTTTTAAGTACATCTCTCGGGTTTTTAAATGTAGTATTCTTGTATCATTGAACTTAAAACATGTTCTGCTTTTAAGATTTTATTTATTTATTTGACAGAGAGTTAGAGAGAGATCACAAGTAGGCAGAGCGGCAGGCAGAGGGAGGAGAAGCAGGCTCCCCGCCCAGCAGGCTGGATCTCAGGATCCTGGGATCACGACCTGAGTTGAAGGCAGCCACTTAATCGACTGAGTCACACAGATGCCCCTCAAAATATGTTCTTATTTCCATTCTGAATTCTTGACTAATGGGTTATCCAAAATGTGTTTCTTTCTGTATAGAGGGTCTCCCTGTCCCTCTGCCAAATACTGGGAGCACTTCTCAGAAATTCAGGACCTAACAAATTTTTGTCTTGAGGCTCAATTCAGGAAACTGCAAGGCCAGGCTACAAAATCACGCAGAGCTGAGCCTGTAGCCACACTGATCAAAGATAGGCACTCTTAACATATTGCTCAGTGCCAAAGCAACCTTTCCCATGATCTCACAGGAGCAGTTATGGCTTTGGGTTTACTTCCAGCTCACTCTTACCATCAGGGTATTGCCCTTTGGGTGTACCAGCTTAGCACAGGAAGGTATAGTAGACCCCTCGACCTGGGTAGACCCCAAGCTGGACTACTGTCCTCCTCATCCCATAAGGCCACCAAAACCCAAGCCCACGTCTGACAGAATTGCTGAATCCTGCAGGGTAAGAACTTTCCTGTGCAGGTCCCTCCTGTTTCTGGATTTCGACTTCCCTTGAAGTTTTGTTTATTTTATCAGGCCTTTGATACTTTAAATATTTTGAAAATATTTTACCAGCATCTTCAGTTGTTTCCAACTGAATTTCCCAGCTGTCATTATTAAAAATGAAAGCCCCTTGCATGGAGCACTGGGTGTGGTGAAAAAATAATGAATACTGTTCTGCTGAAAATAAATAAATTAATTTTAAAAAAAAATGAAAGCCCCTCACATTCATTTTTTTTAATCAAGATAAAATTTGCTTATGGTGAAATGTGGAAGTCTAAAATACTATACTGTGGGTTTTGAGAGATGTGTATACCCAAAAACCAAGAAACCAATCAGGATATAGAACATTTCCATTATGCCCCCTTTCAGTCAATTACCCCAGAGACAACCATCTTCTAATTCCTTTTTTTTTTTTTTAAGATTTTTTAAGATTTTTTAAGATTTAAGGGGTTGGGAGGCAGAGGGAAAGGGAGAGAGAATCCCAAGCAGATTCCCTGCTGAGTGTGGAGCTGATGCAGGGCTTGATCTCACAACTCTAAGATCATGACTTGAGCCAAAATCAAGACTCAGATGCTTAACCTACTAAGCCACCAGGTGCCCCCATCCTTCTAATTTCAAACAATATATTTCTCCTGCTCTTACCTTTTCTTGAACTTCCTATTAAAAAATAATAATCTGGGGCGCCTGGGTGGCTCAGTGGGTTAAGGCCTCTGCCTTCAGCTCAGGTCATGATCCCAGGGTCCTGGGATCGAGCCCCACATTGGGCTCTGCTCAGCAGGGAGCCTGCTTCCTCCTCTCTCTCTCTCTGCCTGCCTCTCTGCCTACTTGTGATCTCTGTCTGTCAAATAAATAAATAAAATCTGTTTTAAAAAATCATAATCTATGCTGTTTTGTGTTTGTCTTCTTCCACTTAATATTTGTGTAAATCTTTCATGTTGTTGCATACATACACAGTTCATCCTGTTATATTGCAAGGCAGTATTTCACTGTGGGAATAGACCACAGTTGATCCCTTCACCTACTGATTTACATTGTTTCCAGGTGTTTTCTTGTTTTGGTTCGGTTTGGGGGTTTTTGCTGTTAAGAATAAAGCTTCTATAAACATTATTCAACAAAATTTTTGTAGACATGTTTTCATCTCTCTTGTGTAAACACTTAGGAGTACAAGTGCTAGGTCATAGGGTAGATGCACGTTTAATTTTACAAGAAGTTTTTCAAAGTGTTTGCACCATTTATACTTCCACCAGCAACATACTAGCAACGTATGGAAGTTCCTGTCGCTCTACATCCTCACTGACATTTGGTATTGCTAGTCATTTGAATTTTAAATCATTTGCTTGGGTATGAAATAGGACCTCACTGTATCTTTAAAAATCAATATTGTTCAGATAAAAAATGAGTGCAGATAATAAACTGCACTCATTTTAAGGGTAGAGTTTGATGTGGGGTTTTTTCAGTTTGATATTTTTATAAATATATATAACTATGTAACCATTTCCTCAATCAATACACACCATATTGCTGTCGCTACCTCGCCAAATCCCTAATACTCTGTCACCACCAATAATGCCCACCCTTCTTCCCCAGATAGCCACTGACATGAGTTTTTACACTAGAGATTAGTTCTGCCTAATCTAGAATGTCACATAATTAGAATCATACAAAATAGACTCTTTTGTGTCTGGTTTCTTTCATTCAACATAATGCTTCTGAGATTTATTTATCTTGCAGTATATATTGGCAGTTTATTTTTTACTGAGTGGAATTGCATTGTATTACCAATCCAAAATTTGTTTTTCCATTCATCTGTTGATGGGCTTTCGGAATGTTTCCAGTTTGGGGTTATTATGAATAAATCTACTATAACCATTTGCATACAAGTGATGTTGTGTTGGATGTTGTAGACATGTTTTCATTTCTCTTGGGTAACTTCCTTAGGAATAGAATCACTGGGTTATGCAGCAAGGGTATGTTTCACTTTTTAAGAAAATTGCTAAATGATTTTCCAAAATGGTTATACCAATTTGGTGTATGAGCAGTGAGTTAGAGCACCAACTGTTTCTTATCTTCCGATGTTTAATATTGTCAGTCATTTTTTTCTTTCCAGTCTTTCTAGCAGGAATGTAGTGGAATTTCATTTGTTTTTCTTTTTAAGATTTTATTTATTGAAGAGAGAGAGAGAATAAGTTGGGGGAATGGGGGAGAGCAAAAAGCAGACTCCCCACAGAGCAGGGAGCCTGACATGGAGCTTAATACCAAGACCCTGAGATCATGACCTGACCCAAAGGCAGATGCTTAACTGAGTGAACTCAGGTACCCCTCATTGTACTTTTAATATGCATCTCCCTGTACATGTTTCCTGTGGTTTTTGGCTATTCGTGTATCTCCTTCATGAAATAATATTTTATACCTTTTCCCCATTCTGCTTTATTATTGAATTGCAATTATTCTTTATATATTCTGGATGTAAGTCCAATGTAGACAAAGGTATTGAAATATTTTCTCTCAATCTATTGTGTGTGTTTTTATTTTCCTAAAGATATCTTTTGAAGAGCAGGTATTTTTAAATTCTGATGAAGTCCAATTTATATATACCTATATTTTTAATAACTAATGCTGTTTGTGTTTTCCCAAAAAAACATTGCCCCAAAGTCATGAAGATACTCTTCTACATTTTATTGTAGAAACTTTATACTTTTAGCTTTTACATCAAGGTCTGTGATCCATCTTGAATTAATTCTTGCCTGTGATGTAAGGTAGAAGCCAAAGTTCATTTTTCTCTTTTGTTTATTCAGTTTTTGACAACATTTGTGACCTTCACATTAATTTTAAATGCCTTTTTAAAAAAGGTGTCTAAGATTCTCCTTTGCAATGCCTCACTCTAACAACCAGTCACCTAGCAGCTCCCAATGTATCCCTAACTTATTTCTGGAAATTCCTCAAAGAGTTGCTTCATTTGTATTACCAACTATTCTGTGGGCTGCAGTCATCATGTCATGTCTGCAGGGCTCTACACAAAGTGAAGGTCAATGCTCAAGAGCCTCCTCGAAGAAGCCTGACTGTTGCTGCAGCTCATGGTGTCCACGGTGCAAACATCAACCTCTGTTCCGGGGCTGCTCTCCACAGGTGCTGTCCACAAGTGCTCAGGAGCCAGAGCAGAGTGAGAGAATATGGCCTCCTCTCCAACTCAGTGCTGCTGGGTCTTCTAGCTCCCAAAGCAGCACCATTTACACCCAGAACATCCAGTTTCTCACAGTTTGTTCATCTTCTGGTCTTCAGCCCTCTCAACATGAGTTTTCAAATGCAGTTTGATTGGCAAGAAAGAAACAGATGTCATGGTAAGCCCTCTACATCTTCTGCCACCTTCAGTTAAAATCCATGTCTCCCCAAAGCAACTCAGGCTGACTTCCCAGGGTCAATTCTCCATTGTCCTAGATGACCACCTTACTCTCACCTGATGGGGGGAAAAAAAGATACCTTTTTTTCTTTATGGAATGTTGTCTAAATACCTTTGTGTCAGCAGTAAGTCTTTACCAAGCCTTTCCATAAATGAAAACCCAGTCAGATGACTTTTAAGAAGAAATAGAATGCTCCAGATGTGAACCTTAGGAGAAAAGTCTGTACTTGAAGTCTGCCTGATTGCTTTTCTTCATGGATTCCATTCAAGTACATTCCTATTGTCCACTACATGGCAAGCCTGTGGTCTGGCCCTGCGCAAGCAAGGTGACAAACTCTATCCTATGATGGAAGTGGAGGCAGGAGTGCAAATAGACCTGTAAATGGACAGGTATAATCCTATGAAGATATCCATGATAAAAAATAGACAAGGTATCAAAAGGCACCAGAGCATATGGCAAAGGGTGCCAAAGCAGCCTAGAGGCAGGTAAGCAGGACTTACCTAAACTGAAGAGTAAATAGTAATCCAGACATAGCAAAGGACTAGAAGGAAACTCTAGGGCAAGAAAGTAAGATGCATATGTGTGAAAATATAATGATTATCTTTAGTGGTTTTGCCATGAAATATAACAATGGCTGCTAGTTTGTGGCAAAAAAAAAATAATAATAATTACCTTAAGAAGACATCTTTCTCCTATTTTACTATTATACTAAAATTGTTTTTTTTAAATCAGGGATTGAATTAAAATTTTTTCTACACCACTTCAAATTTCACTTTAGAATATTAAGAGACCTGCTCTCTCCAACAATTTAATAATACCTAGTACAGGTTAACACAATTCAAAAAGAAAACAAAATAATAGATAAATGCACTGAAAAGGAAAAGGCAAGAGTTCTGACAACAATTCTTTGACACCTGCTCGGTGTCCTGTAATTAATTCAATTCTGACACCAACTAACCAGGATTAGTATCAGACACCACAGGCTAAGGGAAAAGTCCTCCACAAGACTGCCCCCACACCATCCTCAAGTCTGAGGGGCCAGCTGCACTCGTGAGGGGTTCTCATGACCCTCTCATTTTTGGATTAATTCACTAGAACAAATCACAAAATTCATTGAAAGCACTCTACATACAATTACAATTTTTTTAGCGAGGAATACACAGAATGCGATGTCTGGAAGGGTACCAGATGCAGAGTTTCCATGCCCTCTCCCTTGGAGACAAGGCTCATTCCTTTCTCTGCCCATCAGTATGCTCACCAACCAAGCATAAAGAAGCTCAACTGGGCCTTGGTATCCAAAGTTTTCACTGGAGTTTCATTATGTAGGCATGCTTAATTAGATCACTAGCCAAGTGATTAAACTCAATCTTTAATGTCCCTCTCACCCCCAGGTTGGTACGAAGTTCTAATTGTGTGGGTGGTCTTTCTGGTGACCAACCACCTTTTTGAGGCTATGTTAAGAACCTATCAGAGGCAACCTGATTGGCATAATACTCTACTGTCACTCAGTAGAGTCCAATGGTTTCTGAAGCTCTGAGTCAGGAACCAGGGACAAAGCTCAGATACATTATTTTTATAGTACATCAATAGAAAATCATTTAAAACCAATAAAAGAGTTCTAAAAAAGCCAAATATGAAATAAATTAATAAAAAGTCAATGCATTTCTTTTATACCAATAAAACCAATAAGAAAATAGAATACTCAGAAGACGGAAGACGTTATTATAATATCAAGAAAATGTACACAACTTATTAGAATAAACTGAATAAAAAATGTGGCATAGATTCCAGAAGATACAGGGGAACATCAGGAAAGAAAGGAACATGAGGTTAGGTTAGGGAGAGGAATCACAAAGCCAAAAGGAGAACAGATAATCATAGGGCTCACTTCTAGGATGGTGACTAAAGATGTCAGGGATTAAATGGACTCAAAATGTCCAACATAACTGGGGTATAAATATGAGGCAGCAAGATGATATCTGGAGGTTCAATAATACTTGACCACAGGGCTTATTTGAGTTACCCACTGAGTACATCATTCCCAAACTGACTCTGGGGAAGGAGGACAGAGAAGATAGTTAGGCGGCTAAGAGTAAACTGCAGGGCCAGTTGAAAACAATCAGTGGGTTATTTAAAGAGAAAATTTAAGCCTGGATTTTACTGCTTTACAATAGTCTCATTTCCTGCAACCTTATCATATGGTTTAAATTTATTTGTATTTAGCTGATTTTTAAAAGAAAGATTAAATTTGGTTAGAAAAATCAGTATGGTAGATTCAGTTTATTTTTCTACCATCACCATCTAGTGGAGAAAACTTCAAACTTCAGGCACAACGAGGTAGGGTTCAGAAATAAAATAAAGGCATTGTTGGGTCGGGCACTACGCTACACACGTTACATTTATAAGGTCATTGGCTTCTCACAGCAGATCAGGTAGTGCCTCATGGAGGTAGGCACTGTTGTTCCTCTTTTAAGTTTGGGAAAGTGAGTCTGAGAAGTTGAGTGTCTTGCCCAAGGTCACACTGTGGCCAACTCAAATCCAGATTCCTGAAGTCCATGTCAAACGCCTCACAGTATATCCAAATACCTCAACTTTATTCATGAATATGACTATGGATGCCGTATACATACATATGTGAAGATTTTTCTTTCTTTTTATATTTTTCCCTTTTTCTTATTATTTCTTACATATTATATATATGAGCAAAGCACATGTATTGAAAAGAAAATATTGTATAGTTTTGTATTCTAATTTTTACTCCATATTACGTAAATACTTTCCCATTACAATAAATACTTTTGATTTACTCATATATACATATACATATTAGGTAACAATGAAGACAGCTATAGAATTACATTTATATGTAAATATACAGTGTAATCCCAAAATGCATTTTGAAAAACTTGAAGAAGCTGCTAAAATATAAACTATGCTGATCTGAGTAGATTTTCCATAATAACATGTATTATTTCTAAAAATAAATATATTTTAAGTCTTATATTTACCAAAAGAATAGACATTCAAGAAACTTTGCCATTGTCTGATTTGTTGTAATTATTTAAAAATAATTCGTTTGTGTTGCGGTGATCATATGTCCTTTTACTTCTATAATAGTTTAAATTAATATAGTACATTACATTCCCATGTTTAGTAACATTTTCCTTCACAGCCTGTTTTAAGGACAGTCCTAGAACCTGAAGAGTACCAGAATTTACCACACCAAAATATACCACTTTTGCATAAGGATTAAAATTGACCCTTAAACAACACCAATTTGAACTGGGTAAGTCCATTTACATATGAATTTTTATCGATAAGTACAGTCCTGGGTTGGAGTACCTGGTTGGCTCAGTGGGTTAAGCCTCTTCCTTTGGCCTCAGGTCATAATCTTAGGGTCCTGGGATGGAGCCCCCACATCAGGCTCTCTGATCAGGGGAGCCTGCTTCCCCACCTCTCTCTGCCTGCCTCACTACCTCGTTGTGACCTCTCTATCAAATAAATAAAATTTTAAAAAACAAAACAGTACTGGGCACCTGGTTGGCTCAATTACCTGCTTCAGCTCAGGTCATGATCCTGGAGTCTCAGGATGGAGTCCCACATCAGGCTCCCTGCTCAGCAGGGAGTCTGCTTCTCCCTCTGACCTTCTCCCCTCTCACGCTCTCTCTCTCTCTTTCATTCTCTCTCTCACATAAATAATAAATAAAATCTAAAACAAACAAACAATACTGATATGTGGAATTTAAGAAACAACAACAACAAAAAAAAAAAAAAAAAGGGGAAAAAAAACAGAGAGAAAAGCAAGCCAAAAACAGCCTCTTAACTGAACAAACTGGTGGTTACCAGAGGGGAGGCAGGTGGGGCGAAGTGTTAAATAGGTGATGGGGATTAAGCAGTGTACTTTTCCGGAGGAGCGCCAGATGGCATATGGAAGTGTTGAATCACTATATTGTACACTTGAAACTAATATCATACTGTATGTTAACTAACTGGAATTTAAATAAAAACTTAAAAATAAAATATTTAAGACTGCTAAAAAATAAAAATAAAAACAGTGCTATGCTGTAAATGGATTTCCTCTTCCATATGATTTTTCTCAATAACATTTTCTTTTTTCTAACTTACTTTAAACACAGTATATAACATATACAACATATAAAATATGTACTAATCAACTGCTTATGTAATGGGTAAAGCTTCCCATCAACAGCAGGCTATTAGTAGTTAATTTTGGGGAGAGTCAAATGTTATATACGGGTTTTCAACTGAGTGTTGGGAAGAGATCACTGCTCCTAACACCACAGTTGTTTGAGGGTCAACTAACTGTATTTTGAGCTGAAGACAATTAAGAAGCAGCAGATATAATAAAAGCTCTCTGCTCTCCCCAATTTGCCTAAAAGGAAAACATAAATTTGTAAAGACGTCCCTCCTCCCCTCACTACCAGAAAGGACAGAAGTTAATTACCCAGGGGAAGCCTGGGTGGCTCAGTCTGTTAAGCCTCTGACTCTCTCTGATTTCAACTCAGGTCAAGCATCTGATTCTTGATTTCAGTTCAGGTCATGATCTCAGGGTAGTGAGATCAAATCCCACATCAGGCTCCACATTCATCATGGAGTCTGCTTGAGATTCTTCCTCTCTCTCCCCTTCTCCCCCTCCCCTGCTTGCGCTCACTAAATAAATAAATAAAATAAAATAAAATCTTTTTTAAAAAGAAGTTAGTTCCCAGAGACAGCTCTAGACCCTTATCAGCCCCCAGTTGGTACCAGAGGAATCACGAACTTAACTGGCCCTTATCTTCCATTTGTTTCCCATATATTTACCTTTCCACAATTTGTCACTCTTGAAACTCAGGCTTTTTCCTTTGTCTTATCACTCCTCTACAGATATATCATTCTTCTGTTAAGATGTAGTAAGCCCACGCTCATCACTAAGCACTTCCATGTGTATGAGTGCTTTACGTGTTAATGTTTTTCTTTCTTTTTTTTTATTTTTAAACTTGTTTTCTCTTTTAGTCTGTCTTTTGCAAATTTGATTGACGGGGACCAATAAACTTAAGATGGGTAGGGGTAAAAGACTTTTTCTCTCCCTAACAAACCTCTTCTCTAAGTACTTGCTTCTGTGATGTTCTGCGATGGTTGCTCTGGGGGATAGGTAAAAGGCTATAGAAAGTCATGCTCCTTCATTTTTGCACAATTTCAGATTATGATGACCAAAGAATAAAGATTTTTATCTCATTTTTACATATTTTTTCTATTAATTTTCTTTTTGAGCCTGACATATCTAGTCAGAAAATCATGAAAAAAAACTACATCTCACATCTTTTCACAACTTCCAGGAGGCTGGGCCACACACTTCACGTCCAGTTATCAACTGAAACAATGCTTCCTTTACCTGAGCTTTTGATTACTATTGTTTATCTAACTCTACTTCCTTGTGAGTCTTTCCCCTTTTGTATTTTTTGTTTTTTTGTTTTTTGTTTTTAAAGATTTTATTTATTTATTTGACAGAGAGAAATTACAAGTACACTGAGAGGCAGGCAGAGAGAGAGAGAGAGAAGGAAGCAGGCTCCCTGCTGAGCAGAGAGCCCCATGCGGGACTCAATCCCAGGACCCTGAGATCATGACCTGAGTCGAAGGCAGCGGCTTAACCCACTGAGCCACTCAGGAACCCGTCTTTCCCCTTTTGTAAAATCATCTTAATAAAGAGACTTACAAAATCCTCAGCATTTGCTTTGGGATAAGTTTCATGGAGATGTTCTTGTACAGATTAAATAAAAATATCATTCTTGTCAACTTTTAGAAAAATTCGTTCTTTCCTAAAATTCATTGTTTTTTCATTCTTCACTCTCCCTCAATTTTCTTCCAAATTACCAAAAAAAAAAAAAAAATAGAAATAGTAATAATAATGCATCCTTACATTTTTGAAGGAGAGGTTTACAGAAAAGTAGAAAATAAAATTGCAGACAATAGTAATCCTATCATTCGAAGACGTATAATACCACACTTTTAAATCTCATTTGTTTTTTCATTTATGGCGAGCATTATCTGTTACTGCCTATAACTCTTAAGTTTGACTGATTCCCTAATATTTTATTGCTATGGGGATAAATACACCCGACTTGGATTACCCTCATTTAGAATTAAGTCTGCTTTTGAACTATTAAACAGCAGACTGAGACAAGCATCTAAGTGTGTTAAGTAAAAAGCCCTTGGGTGAAAAGGTCAAAAAGCTAAGACGGGATGAGGTGGGGGTATTTTCTCTTTATTTGCGTTTTCTGATGTAAACAGTTTTTTCAGACATGCAGTTGCTTGCATTGTTTTCTTTTGTTCAGGTCCTTTGTCCAGTTTTCTTCTGCAGGGTTTGAGGGTTTCCCCATTTTCCTTTAATTAGAAACAACCTGCCATGGGCCTCCTCTCTTCCCCACACGCCCGCTGAGTTCCCTGGGTGTGAAAAGCCACTTTCCCAGGTGCAATCTCTGCACGTCGTCTCGGACTCCTCCTAGATGTCACCAGCCTGCAAGGGCGCGGGAGGTGCGCCGTTTTCACCTCCGCGGCTCCTGCGCACGCGCAACCCGCCGGCCTCCCGGCCTCTCACAAAGGTGGCTCTCGGGGCCGGCCGGAAGTGGACGCGCCGCGGCCAGGGCTGGGTAGTGTGCACTACATTTCCCGAAAGGCTAAGGGGCGCGATGCCAGCGGTGGCTAAGTTGAACCGCCGCGGACTACACTTCCCGACGCGACACGCGAGGCGTTGCCAGCGGCGGCTGAGGTAAACGGCTGCGGACTACTCTTCCCGACGCGCAGCGCGAGGCGCCGCCGGCGGCCGGCCGAGGGCGGGCCGACGCGGGAAGCTCCGGACGTGAGGCATGAGCGGCGCCCTCCCCCGGCCCGCGCGCGTCCTGCTGCCTCCCCGAGCGAGGGTCGCGCGGCGCGGGGCCTAGCGGCGGGCATCTCGAGCCCTCGGCGTGCGCAGGGGCTGCTGCGGCCGCGCCGGGCGCCGGCGAGGGCGGCGGCCACCATGGAGGTGAGCGGGCCGGAAGACGACCCCTTCCTGTCGCAGCTGCACCAGGTGCAGTGCCCCGTGTGCCAGCAGATGATGCCCGCCGCGCACATCAACTCGCACCTGGACCGCTGTCTGCTGCTCAACCCCGCGGGGCACGCGGAGCCCTCGGCCGGGCCGCACCGCGCCGGCGAGCGGGCCAAGGGGCTCTCGCCGCCCAGCGCCAAGAGGCGGCGGCTCTCCGAGAGCTCGGCGCTGAAGCAGCCGGCCACCCCGACGGCGGCGGAGAGCAGCGAGGGCGAGGGCGAGGAGGGCGACGACGGCGGCGAGACCGAGAGCCGGGAGAGCTACGACGCGCCGCCCACGCCCAGCGGCGCCCGCCTCATCCCCGACTTCCCAGTGGCCCGCTCCAGCAGTCCCGGGAGGAAGGGCTCGGGAAAGAGGCCGGCGGCCGCGGCCGCGGCGGCGGGCAGCGCGTCTCCGCGGAGCTGGGACGAGGCGGAGGCGCAAGAGGAGGAAGAGGCGGTGGGCGATGGCGACGGGGACGCCGATGCGGACGGCGAGGACGACCCGGGCCACTGGGATGCGGACGCCGCCGACGCCGCCGCCTTCGGGGCCAGCGGTGGGGGCCGCCCGCACGCCCGGGCGCTGGCGGCGGAGGAGATTCGGCAGATGCTGGAGGGCAAGCCGCTGGCCGACAAGATGCGTCCCGACACGCTGCAGGACTACATCGGGCAGAGCAGAGCCGTGGGGCAGGAGACGCTGCTCCGGTCCCTCCTGGAGACGAACGAAATCCCCTCCCTCATCCTGTGGGGACCGCCGGGCTGCGGCAAGGTGAGTGCCGCCTTGGCAGGAGGGTTCCGAGTGTCGATCTCTACGGGTCGGGCGTGGATCTAACGGTCAGAGGCGGTCGCCGAAGAACCCGCGCGTCCACCCTGGATGTTGAGGCCTGAGGGCAGGGCCTCAGATACTATCTGAGCCGGGGCCGCGCCTGGTCCACAGGTGGAGTTAGTGATGGGTGTGAAAAAGCCACACCGCGCCAGATTTGTAAGACGCGTTTTCCGGTCATTGCCAAATGAAGATGTCCGAATTCATAGGTTTGCAAAAATATTTGGACTCTTAGATTTGAGCTATCTCAGTGTTCCAGGTGTGCCTCGACCCTCCCATTAATAACCCAATTCTCAAGCAAATGACATGCTGCAAATTGCAAAGGAACATTTGTATATTCGATTTGTAGGTATATGGGTTTAGCTTTGGGGGGGGGGATCAAAAATTTTTCTGTTTCGATTGTGTTTCTCTTCCCGCCCTCTAGCTGTTGGTTTATTTTTAACAGATTGGTGTTTATGTATCCTTGAGAATGTACTTATTTACCAAGTCTAATATGAAAACTCTTTTCCCTTTCCAAGTCGTTTTATCTAGCATTTCCATAACTGTCCTCACCATGCTTTCTGCTTTAGAGAAGAAACATCAATGCATTTTGATGCCCACTTGTATGTACCTTGTTAGAAATTGGCTTATGTCCAGAGGAAGGTGGTTCAGATATTGGGGTCTAGAAAAGGTGTCATTGGAGAACACTTGAGAAACAGAGGCAGAGTTAAGCAAAACAGAAGACTAAGAGGTGTTTAAATATATGATTTTTTTTTTTCCTATCCACAGGAAGAGAGAGGAGGATGAGCAGCAGTGAGTGAAAGGCAAAATTCAGTATCAGAATGTAAAGGAACCCTCTTAGCTTTGTGATTCACACTCCTTAGTTAGTATGCAAGGGCTTTAATGATTTTTTTCCCAGTTTTTCTTTCTGACTTCGTCTCCAACTTAATCACACCTTCCTTTGCTACAGTTCCTGGAATGCATCTGGCTCATTTTGTGCCTTATTGTTCACTTCTATCCCAAATAATTTACCCAGAGGGAGATTTAGTTGCTACCCTATTTAGGAGATTGAGCAAGAGCATTATTAATAATTGTTTGTGAAATCTTTACATAAGGTCATGAGAATGGCTAATCAGCTGTTGGCAGACTAGATGGCAAGAAAAACCTCCAGAGGAAAATGAGTGGGGTGAACTAATAAAAGACGCCATGCAGAAGATGTGATGGGCTGCTCAGCATCGTGGTTGGTGGTCACAAGCCTAGGCATATGTGGTGTGGAAGCCCATAGGCTGGGATTTGATGAAACAGCAGCCACAGTAATTTAATGATACACTACAAATTTTAGAAAATAAAATGTACCTTCCCATTCATTCAGTATCGAATTTGTCCCTCTCATTAAACACTTTTTCTTTATTTTCATTCTTATTATTATACTTTTCTGTGAACAATAATAATGATATTAATAACAGTATATGCAATTTTATGGAACACCTGGTACGTACCAGGCACTAAACTGTGGTTTCCTTGGATCTCACCATTGTCTTCTCATAACTACTAACATGGTCAAAGTGCTATTGTTTAGTCTACTTCCAGAGCAGACATTCAGAGGTGGCAGTATGCAGTCATCGTTAATGCTAGGTAGTTGTCATTGGTCTTTCAGTTCAAAGGCTCACTCCTTTTCCAAGCTGCACTGGTGAGCCTCCAGTTGTAGAATTGAGTGATTCTGTGGTTCTGCACTCCATTTCTACAACTAGTCCTTCAATAGCAGTGCTTTCTTGGCTGGAAGAGGTCACAGCTGTCACTCGGGCTCTGCTAAATCAAGACAGCCGCTCTTTATGGGGATTCCAAAGATCTTAGAGTCCCCAAAAAAGGAATCAAACAGGGTTAGATATAAAGGAGAAAAGGTCAGGATTAGCCTAAGGTTTAGCTACTTTCCTGTTTTATTTTTAACTGTCTTTTTTTTTTTTTAATTTTTAAAAATGTGCTCTGGTATTTCAGATTGCATCTGTGCTGCTGAGCATTCTTTAGAGTTCAAGTTGCTTGGTAAATAGTGCTGATGCTGCTTGTGTTAGTGCCCATGGGTGCTTTTCTCTCTGTGTCTGATCAGCTTTCCAAACTCTGTGTCATATTTTCTAGACCACTCTGGCTCACATCATAGCCAACAACAGCAAGAAACATAGCATAAGATTTGTGACATTGTCTGCAACAAATGCCAAGACAAATGATGTGCGAGATGTCATAAAACAAGCTCAAAATGAAAAGAGCTTTTTCAAAAGGAAAACCATCCTTTTTATTGATGAGATTCATCGGTTCAATAAATCTCAGCAGGTATATTAACTTCCTTCTACCTCTTGGTCATTGTGAACATTACAGTGAATATAAAGTATGTGAGATTACTTTGAAAAACATAAAGCACTATTGCAAATATAAGAATTACTGTTATTATCTGTTGTTATAACAGATTATATATATATATATAATATATATATCTGTAAACAACATTTTCACTACAAAGCTCATATAACCAAGTGATAAAAATGGAAAGAGAGAGGAACAACTATCCTAGTATATTTCTGTGCATAAAGAGGTATAGATTGTCAGCCCATCTCCTTTGAGCCTTTTTCCCCACTTTTTCTTAGTGTTTTTTGGTGACAAGAAAATGCTTTCTGTCTGATAAATGAAATTATTAATATGGTCCTGAGTTATACTGTATCAGAAAAACAGCTTACCAAGTTCCTCATTTTTACAGATTTTTGGATCTCAATATTAAGAGTCCTTAAGAAATTTAACTTGATTTTAAGATCCTTATTTTAATATTTTTAAAGTTCTTTCCTGTATAGTGTTACTTTTTTATTTTTAAAATTAAAGAGCGTTTTCTGTGACCTCAGAGTTTCAGCCGGGTGAATGTTATAAGATCTAATCACTACTACTTATTTAATGGCTTTCTGAGATAAAAGTAAAATTACAGTTTATTTGTATAAAAAAAGTCAAGCCACTGTTGTATTTTTGTAAATAAACATTAACTTTTTTCTTGCAGTACTTTTTTCTCTGATATATTTTGTTAAAGCTTTTTAATCAGAGACAGAAATATTTTATAAAACCTTACTAAGCGGTTGTTCCTGATCTGAATCTCTTATTTTTTTATTTTTTTTTTAATCTGAATCTCTTTTTAAATAGACTCTTCAGAGTTCTGACAGGATGTTATCGCTTTCAGTTTCATTAGACTATTAACTCATCTGAGCATTTCTTCCCTATAAGACAATGTCCAGTGGTTACATATTCACCAATGCATATTTACCAAGTTTGTTAGGAAGAATGGCTGTTATGACCGAGTACTCCAGAGGAAAATTTTACAAATACTAATGTTGTTGTGTTTTCTCAAACTCGAATAGCCACCTGCCCGTTGGGATAGAAGCCTTAGGATAGAAGATAATTTTCTAAGTAAAAAAATCATTTATCTTGAAACTACATTAGAATTGTACTTTGAGGTTTAGTGTACCAGCAAGGGGCCAGGTTCAGACATTCACATTGCAAAAGGTGTGTTTTTGGCTTAAAAAGCGTGAGTTGCACTCACCCAACAGTGCATCCACATCAAATGAATATAAAGCTGTTGTTCCTGAACTCAAAACTAGGAAAAGGAAGGAATGGCCAACTTACATAGGATTCTGCAGGTTGTTGGCTGGAATCAATTTCTTCTGTTTTCCTCCCATGATTAGGACACTTTCCTTCCTCACGTGGAATGTGGGACGATCACTCTGATTGGGGCTACCACGGAGAACCCTTCCTTCCAGGTCAATGCTGCTCTCCTAAGCCGCTGTCGGGTTATTGTTCTTGAGAAGCTTCCTGTAGAGGCAATGGTGACTATTTTAATGCGAGCGATCAACTCACTGGGAATCCACGTCCTAGACTCCAGCCGTCCCACTGACCCTCTGAGCCACAGCAGTAACAGCACTTCAGAGTAAGTTGACTGTGGGCAGTATCCCGGGGGCACACACCTCTCAGAGAATCCCCTGGCAGAGAGCCAGAAAGGGCTGGACGGCAGTAAGGAGAGGGCAGGGACAGAGAAGAAATGTTGATCTAGTAACGAAAATAGGAGTGGAAGAAAGTGCTCAATTGTACCAAGTGTATCTCTGCAAATGTTTCCTTTCTTTTAAGATGGATTTTATAGCCCTGTAAGGGGTGCATCTAATTTTTCAAGCTTTAACATTGTTTTGCGTGTTTTTTCAGTCCTTGGGTATTTTCATTTGTGCTTAGGGATTTTTTTTTTTTTAATAAGACTTGGAAGACTATGGGAAGCCTTACTGATTATTTTCTTTCATCAAATAGGCTTGACCTACAAATCTTTCTCGAGATTTATATTCAGATTCCCAATTTTTTTTTCCTGAAGTTTACTCCTCTTTTAGAAATATTAACTATAAATTAATGTGAATGTTACCATAACAATTTTTAAATCTTTTAAAATTATTTTGCACATTTTAAAAGTGAAGCTCAATTCTGTAAAAGTAAAGAAACTTTACCTGAAAATGACATATTAAAAGCTCTCTCATTCCTTTTGGCATTCTGTTTCTGTATCATGAATACTGTGTAAGTTCATTAATACCAGAGTATATATATGAAGTTATATGTAATCAGTTAGTTTACTTGGGTTAGAGGTTTTCTTTATATTCGAATATATTCTTCAGATATTGTTTATTCATATGTCAACTGAAGTAACGCAGTGGAACATAATCTGGTGTGATGAGAGACTAATGCCTGCTTCTTCATGCTGTGGACCCCACAGCTGCTGGTGCCTGCCCCGAGGCCAAGTTCTGGAGCCACTCTTCTGTGAGGATTAAAGTACAAGACATAGTTTTAGGTTCAGGGTTTAGGTTTCAAAATTCTCTCCCTGTGTGTCTGGCCTCTCCCATTTGCCCCTGTCTCATGTTGGAGGAATTATGCTGTGGCTCATGAAAGCCTTGAAACATGGCCAAGTACTCCCAGGTGCAATGGAGTCCCATCAGTTTAGGGTAGAGTTGTGATGGCATAGCCATCAAAATCGTGGCTTAAAAGAAACACAGAACCTGCTGGTATCAGTTAAGTATATTCATACTTAGAACCCTTTGTGTGCTGGGCACTTGTCGGGGTCAAAAGGGGCTACATACAGCCAGCCCTCACATTTAGTATAACTGTCCTGTAAACAACATTTTCACTACAAAGCTCATATAACCAAGTGATAAAAATGGAAAGAGAGAGGAACAACTATCCTAGTATATTACTGTGTATTTTTATTTCTGTGTACTAGTTATCATAATATATCTACTACGTATTCTGCATTTTTATTAATTAGGGTAGTTTTATTGATTTCATTCAGGTCATGATTTCATGGAGTTGTTATTCAGATATCCTCAGGTTTTTTCTCTCCAATCACTACCATGCCAAAATTAGGTGAAATGAGAAAGACAGTGGAAGAATCGTGGAGCTCATTTTAAAAAGGATTTCCGCATTTTAACCAGATCTCCGAATCATTTGCATGCATATTAAAATTTGAGAGGATAAGTGAAAGAATTAAGATTTCTCTATTACTAAGACTACGAGCCTGATACAAAAGTGAGCCAATGATTCTTAATCTGCTAAAACTATATTTCAGTCAAAGAAAACCTGCCATGTACAATAGATTGTTTGCTTTTTCCACCATCACTCATTTGGAGTTGATCCTAATTATTTTTATTCACTTATTATTATTCTTAGCTTATTTTTATTCACTTGTTTCCTTTCTAATTCCCATCCTTCCCCTTCCTGGGAGGGCTAAGAGCATAAGAACTTGTCCTCCTTGTTCATATTTCCAGCATAGTGCCTAGTATATACATGCTTAGTAAATGGTTTGTGAATGAATAAATTCTAACTTTCAATTTGAGAGAAATCGTTTAATTTTTAATTTTTGGATCATCCAGCATAAGGGATGATTGCCTCACAGCCTGGATGTCAAGAACCTTTTTATTTAATACTACTGCCTCAGCAAACAATGAAATCAAAGATTATTAAGCTTAGTTAATTGATTTACTTGTTAGCAATTCTGAAAAGAAAGTTAAGTTGGGAGATGCCATAGGCCGCAGAAAGAACTCTTATATTATAAGTGATTTCCTAACTGAAGCACCTGATCACTCCAGTGGAGAATTAAAAACAGGTGTTGTTTTCTTTCAATTTTAGGTAAAATTGTACTTCCACATCTATTGACTGGCTTCAAATGTATATACATTCTTGTGAACATAAATTGGGTTTGGTAACACTAATCTAGCTGGAAGGAACGACTTTAAACCCCAAATAATTACTTCTCTGGGAAGCCCTGAGTGCATTTGTAGTCTTGTGTTTTGGTGCCCTAGTTTACGGAGAAATCTAGACTACCACTGTGCATGAGAGTAGCTGAGCAAGTACTGGTCTGGAAACTAGTAGAGCTGATTGCTAGACCATTGTTGGTTTTTCTTGAATTGTGAATTCTCATCTAGTATATGTTTGTACATGACAGATTCTTGTGAGAGTGAGATAGAAGTGTTCTTTTTAAATTTTTCTTTCCGTATTTATTTCTTGAGCATTAATTGAAGGCCCCACATATAACAGGCATTGGCTGAATGTTGAAAAGTGCATTCCTGTCCGTTTAGAGAGCTTAGTATATGATAAGGAGATAAGGTGAGTAAGTGGGCTTCCAGGGACGTGCTACGATTGAATTATGACCAAAGAATAATAGGGGATAGAGGAGAGGCATCTAGAATATGTGAAATCAGATATCTCACCTGATACATGAGGGGATGCTGAGTTGAATTTTGAAGAATAAGCAGAATTTAACTAGATGAAATGGAAAGTTCATTTGGCAAGGGAATATAGCACCTGAAAGTCAAGGTGGTAATAAATAGTATGATCCACTCATTATAGCTGAGTGGAAGAGTGGGCATGAGGAAGTGGTGGGCAGTGAAGCCAGGGAGGAAGGCAGAGCCAGATTATGAAAGACCTGTGTGCTAAGGTAAGGTAAGTGATGTGGAGAGCTATGGGAAACCATAGAAAGATTTTAAGCAAGAGAGTGACATATCAGCTCTACATTTTAGGAAGATTGAGAATAGCATTGGAGAGATGGTAGGTTGGAGGGGCTTCCCTGCCCCTCACCAGAGATCAGGAAGATCAGTTAGGAAGCTGTTACAGTGGTGCCGAAGATAAGTGACAAATGCAAGTGACTTGAACAAAAGCCAGAGCTGCTCAGAGAAGTTGGAAAGTCAGGTTGATAGGCCTGGGTGTGAGGAGGGAGGAAAAAGGATTGTCTAAGATGACTCTCATACCAGGTAACTAGGCAAATAATTACACTTCTGGCAAGAATGGTATGAGGAAGAGGAGCAGAGGAGGTGTGGAGTTCAGTTCGGGACTTATTCAGCTTGTAGGGCCTCTGGATGATTCATATGAAGAGGTTTTCTAGGCAGTTAGATAAAGAACTCAGGAGAGCAGCAGAGTTGTTTGAGTCTGAGATTTGGAAGCCACCAGCACTTCAGAGAACATACAGTCCATTTGTTTGAGTAGGAGAACTGAATGGAGCCAGGAAGTAAGGGTAGTAAGTTGGAGACCTGTCAGCATTTGTTGTGTAGGAGAAAGACAAAAGTTTAGAAAGGTAGGAAAACCAGAAGGATGCTCCGCAGAGAAGAGCTTCAGCAAGCCAGGAGTATTCAACGCTTTTGAGCCAAACTTAGGATTCAGTTTGGCTGCATATATTGGGAAAAAAATCAAATTAACTGCCATAAACAAGATAGAACTTTCCTTTTCATGTTAAAGAGTCCGAAGATAGACAAGTATAAAACTAGCCCTGCAGCTGCTAGTCAGCCTCATGGTATCATCAGGGACCCAGACCCTTATCTTTCTGCTCTACCACCTTCAGTGCATGGCTTCTACCTCATGCCCCAAGGTGGCTACTGGAGCTCTAGCCATCATATTTGCCTTGCAGGAAACAGGAAGGAAGAAGAGTCAAAGAAGAGCATCTTCCCCATCCCCACTCCCCTATTTTCCACTTCACAGCTTTAGTGAGACATTTGCAAAGTGTAATACTCTGTACTCAATTGTGATTTTATTGTGAAGAGAAAGATAGAGGTAAGCTGGTGATTTATGTTGAATTATCCATACCATAGTTCTTTTGGTCTGTTTGGGTAATCGGCAGTTTTATTGTATTTTACTAAGTACCATGGTCACATGGTACAAACAGTGAAGCGTGTTTTCTGTGCCTTGGGTTAATTTTGTAGACCAAGCGGGGGAAAAATCCATGGTCTGTCATCCAATGAACTTGTGCTGCTGGTGATGAGAAAGTGAACTAGTGTTGTCATTCTGAGAACTTGCTGCTTTGAAGGATTATAGATTCCAGATAAGACATATGCGTGTTCAGAAACCCCCTAAAGAATCTATTGTTTGTGGGCTAGATAACAGTGCATTTATTTGTGGGTATGAGGAGAATAAAGTGAGGAGCCATGATTGCCCTGTCACTGTCTAATGAGGCAGTTCCGACAGTTGCTTCGAAGTTATAATGGCTCTGTCCTTCTGAATTGAGGGTGCTATGGCTTGACTCTGAGACTGGGGCTTTTCTGTAATTACCAGAAGAGAGCCCGCACAAGCTGGCTGTAGGTTTGTTGGGCTAGGTTTTATTACTTAATATTATTAATATTATTACCTGCCTTTCATAAATAATCTTTTTCTAACACTAAATGAGAGAAAGGTAGTGGACCACAGAATAGAAAGTATTGATCAGAATGAGTTGTGGATTTAGTTAAGAGTGGATTTTAATAATTCTCCTTAAAAATGGTTTGGTGTAAAGAAAAAGAGGTATATAAGCATATGTTATAGAAATGATGAAAAAAATAATGAAAATAATGTCAACCGGAAACACCGATCAATCTCATTGATCTTGTATGTTTCCTGTTACTGCCGTCACAAATTATGGGTATCCCTACTTTTTGAAATCCACATTATACCACTTCACATTCACAACAGACCTACATTAGTAGGTCATGAAAGAAATCAGAAGAGGATTTTCCCTCTTACCAAAGGGGAGGAAAAGGCAAAAAGCAAAAACAGCATTCTGCACTTGTTTTTCAGTGAGTCCTTTAAAGAGGCAGTACCACCTAGCAAGTAGAGTGCCACCACCCAGCTCCTTCCCCGTGAACTACATTCAGCCTCTCAAATCAGGCCACCATAGCTTTGGACCATGTCTGTGAGCATATGCTTTTTATCTTAATTTATTTTGTGCACCTGTTAGCAAGATGTCTCCTAAGATCTCAGAAAAGCCTGAGAGAGGTCACTTTTTAGATCTGGGAACACTTAAAAAAAAGAAACAAACAAAAAAACTCCATTGTAAATTAATTAATGTTAACTGCCTTTTCATGTTATGCTATTTTGGCTTGCAAAAGGTTTTAAGGGAACCCTCTATTTGCAGCTGGAGCTTCTGGTGGCTTCTGGCATTCCTTGGTTTGTGGCAGGATCACTCCAGTGTCTGCCTCCGTCTTCACATGGCTGTCTCTGTGCCTCTGTTTTCTCTTACTGTCTCCTATGAGAACATTTAGGATTAAGGTTAACACTAAATCCAGGGTGATCTCATCTTGAAATCCTTAATGTGGCTAAATTCACAGGTTCCGGGACTAGGATTTAGGTACATCTTTGGAGGCCAATGTTCACCCTACCATTCTCTACCAGGTATAAGGTATGGTGTAATTGGAAAAGATGTGTGCTGCCATGGGATTAAACACAAACAGGGCATCATCTGTGAAGCTGATGTTCTCTCTTTTTGGGGAAAATAGTTTTGTTTTGGTTTGTATTATTTTTAGTCTGGTTAGCCTTGAAGATTTGCAGTTCTAGAGAGTATGCTGCTGAAGAGGCTAATTAGGATGATTCTCTTCGATATAGGTATCCCTACCTACTTGTATTAGATGAGGAAATCTGAGGCACAAAAAGGTATAACAGTATGTTCAAGCCCACCCAGCTTGACTGTAGGAGGGCTGGATTCTGAGGCACGTTTCTAGCCATAGGCATACCTCAGACATAATTTGGGTTTGGTTTTCCACCATTGCAATAAAGTGAGTCATATGAGTTTTTGGTTTCCCAGTGAATATAAAAATTAGGTTTACACTGTAGTGTGTTAAATATGCAACAGCATTATGTCTAAAAAATCAACGTGCATACCTTAATTTAAAAATAACTTTACTGGGCACCTGGGTGGCTCAGTGGGTTAAGCCGCTGCCTTCGGCTCAGGTCATGATCTCAGGGTCCTGGGATCGAGGCCCACATCGGGCTCTCTGCTCAGCAGGGAGCCTGCTTCCCTCTCTCTCTCTCTGCCTGCCTCTCCATCTACTTGTGATTTCTCTCTGTCAAATAAATAAATAAAATCTTTAAAAAATAATAAAAAATAAAAATAACTTTACTGTTAAAAAATGCTAACATCATTTGAACGTCTGCAAGTCTTGATCTTTTGGATGGTCTTGCCTTGATATTGATGGCTGCTGACTGATCAGGGCGGTGGTTGCTAAAGGTTGAGTTGCTGTGGCAACCTTGTTAAAATAAACAACAGTGAAGTTTGCCACAATCAGTTGTTCTTTTCACAATTTCTCTGTAGCTTGTGATGCTGTCTGATAGCATTTTACCTATAGTAGAACTTCTTCCAAAACTAGAGTCCATCCTCTTACCCCCTGCCACTGCTTGATCAACTAAGTTATGTCATATCTGTATCCTCTGTTGTCATCTCAACAGTCTTCATGGTCTCTTCACCGGTAGGTGCCATCTCAGGAAACCACTTTCTTTGCTCACTCAAAAGAAGGAACTCCTCAGCATTCAAGTTTTATCTCAAGGCTGCAGCAATTTAGTCACATCTTTAAACCCCACTTTTAAGTCTAGTTCTCTTGTTATTGCCACCACATCTGCAGTTCCCCCAGTGAAGTCCTGAACCACTCAAAGTCATCCACAAGGACTGGAATCAGCTTCTCCCAGTGTCCTGTTCATGTTGATATTTTCATCTCTTCCCATGAATCACAGATGTTCTTAATGGCATCTAGCCTTATAAGATTTATTTCTGAAATAATAAGACCTGAAATGTTGAAATGACTCCTTGATCCATTAGTCACAGAATGGATGTTGTGTTGGCAGGCATTAATCTCTTTATACATCTCCATCATAACTTTAGGAAGACCAGGTGCATTGTCAACAAGCAGGAATATTTTGAAAAGAATCTTTTTTTTCTGAGCAGTAAGTCCCCACAGTGGGATTAAAATACTCAGTAAACCAAATTGTCAACAGACATGTGGTCATCTAGGCTTTGTTCTTCCATGTATGAAGCACAGGCAGAGTAGATTTAGCGTAATTCTTAAGGGCCCTGGGATTTTCAAAAGAATAAAGGAGCATTGCCTTCAACTTCCGCTGCATTGGCCCCTACCAGGCGAGTCAAATCACCCTGGTTTTAAAGGCAGGCTTTGGCTTCTCTCTACCAACAAAAGTCCTAGATGATACCCTCTTCTAATAGAAAATGGTTTTGTTTACATTGAAAATACACTGTTCAGTGCCGCCTCCTTCGTCAGGGACCCTAGCTAGATGTTCTGGATGGTTTGCTGCAGCTTCTCCATCAGCACTGGCTGCTTCATCTTGTGCCCTGATGTCATGGCGATGGCTTCATGCCTTAAACCTCAGGAACCAACCTCTGCTAGCTTCAGATTTTCCTTTTTCAGCCTCCTCACTTCTCTCAGCCTTCACAGAATTGAAGAGAGTTTCCATTGCATTCTTAACTTGGCTGTTTGGTGCAAGAGGTTTTTCACCTGTCTTGACTTTCACTGTGCCTTCCTCACCAAGCTTAATCATTTCCAGTTTTTAAAATGCCAGACATGCAACTCTCCTTTTCATTTGAATGTTGAGAGACCACTGTAGGGTTATTAATTGGCCTGATTTCAATATGGTTGTATCTCAGGGAATAGAGGAACCTGAGGCGGGGGTGGGGAGAGAGATGGGAATAGTTGGTTGGTAAAGCAATCAGAACACAAATATTTGTCAGTCAATAAGAGTTCTCTGTTTTGTGGTTTGTGGTGCCCCAAAACAATTAGAATAGTAACATCAAGGATCACTGATCATAGTTCATCATAACAAATAATGAAAAGTTCAAAGTGTTTCAAGAATTACCAAAACAGGGCGCCTGGGTGGCTCAGTCAGTTAAGGTTCTGCCTTCGGCTCAGGTCATGATCACAGGTTCCTGGGATCGAGCCTCTGCACCTTCCTGCAGAGCAGGAAGCCTGCTTCTCCCTCTCTTACTCTCCTTGCTTGTGTTCCCTTTCTCTCTGTATCTCTCTCTGTCAAATAAATAAATAAAATATTTTTTAAAAAAATAATTACCAAAACAATGGCCTGGAGACACAAAATGAGCAAATGCTATTGGAAAAATGGCCCTGATAGATTTGCGTACTGCAGGCTTGCCACAGACCTTCAATTTGTAAAAAATAATAATAATAATAATAATGTCTGTGAATTGCAATAAAACAAAGCAAGGTAAGGGAGATGTGCCTATTCTCAGTTGAGAAGGGATCTAGGTACCAAGTTAAGCAAGTTACTCGCTTTCACTTAGAACCAGGTTAAAATGCTACTGGGAAAGATTAACATTGGACTCTTTCTCTGTGTTTCTTCATTAAGAACGATACTTTTAATTTGTAAAGGATTAGGAACAAAAGATTCCCATCTATAGCAGTATTACCTTTTAACCACATTTGCACATCACATTTTACCAGGAATACGTTTTGAAAATATAGTTGACCCATGAACAACGTGGGTTGGAACTGGCTGGGTCCACTTATACACAGATTTCTTACAGAACAATACTGTAAATGGATATTCTCTTATTTTCTTGATAACTTTTCTTTAGCTTATTAAGATTATAGCATGTAGTAGGGGTAACATACAAAATATGTGTTAATTGACTTGTTATTGGTAAGGTTCTGTCAATAGTAGGCTATTGATCGTCACGTTTTAGGGGAGTCAGAAATTTTATGTGAATTTTTGACTGTGTTGGGGGTCATTACCCCTAACCCCACATTGTGGAAGGGTCAGATCTGCAGGTACCCAGAGTCTGTCCCTGGAGGTTTTAGTATCAGTAAATCTGTGATTAGATATACACATCTATATTTTAGGATAATTCTCTGTAATCTGATACATATCCTTGGTTGAGGACCACTGTTAAGCAGTTGTTACCCTGACCATGGAGTGTTCCTTTTCTTTAGTGAAAGAGATTCATAGAGTATAGTTTTGTAATTTATGGAGAGAGAATTTGAGCCATACATATTTTTTTATTCTGCTATAAAATAACAAGTACATTTTCACTTATTTTCACTCCTCTTCCAACTTAAACAGCTCACCATATAAAAAGAATTCTCCAAATCCCAGTATCCTCCACCACAAAAACAGTATGCAGAAGGATTCAGGCCCTTGGAAATAAAAAGGAAAGGAAGAAGCTGTTCTTACAGCATGCTTCCCATATTCCTGTTAAGACCAGAGCATTTCTGTTCAGTTGGAGAAACAAGGCTAAGTCTTTGATTTCTTCATCCAGTAACTGGGAGTATGATCTTTTCAAATGCACTTATTTTATCTATTTTTTATTTTCTATAGTTTATGCTTAAATTTCAAAATAATGTCTCTGGACTAGGAGCGCTCTTCCAAGATTATTTGTGCAATAGTTACTGTTTCCTAAGGGGTTTTGCAAATACCAATATAATATTCCTTATTTTATTCCTGTCGGCGTGAACATTCATGTGCTCCCTCTTCTAAGATCTCAAGATATTTTAACACATTTTATTACTTTTCAGAACCGAGGTAGTGTAAATTTGGGTTCAGGATATATTGGAGAATAGATAACCTTTTGAACATTCTGTACAGTGTTCTTAATAGCAAAATTTCATTTGGTAAGTTGCTTGTGTGACAATTGTGAGGGCCATCAGCAGTCACCTTTTATTACTTGAACAGAGTTGCTGACAGATTCATCTGTGTTTAAAAATACTCAATTCTGGACAGGGTTAAAATTTGGAGTGTGGATCATATCAAGGGGGAGGAAGTATGGAACATTGGGAACTTGGGTGAAAGCTCTCAGCTCTGGTTTTATTGTGGCAGCTGTCCCACTCCCTGTGACTCCAAACCTGATAAAAAGGACAACAATAGAATAATTCATACCTTGGTTAAGAGTTTAAAAACTGAAGGAAAGATTCTATTTTCTGACCCATAAAATACCCACTTAAAGGCTTATTTAAATTTATATTTACTTAAATTTATAAACTTTGTGCTGTTTATAAGTCTATGGCATGGTCTGCTAGTAGGCTTCTCTCAGATATTAAAGCCTACTCACTGACTTTTTATGAGGACCAATGGAAATGAGGGCATAGAGTCAATGCTCGGGTGTATAAGGACACTTGCCTTTTTTCTGTCCCAAAAGCACTTCATGCTGCTAAATACTTACAGTGGACAAGTTCATAGAAAGGGGATATATGCCAAAGTACTGACATTAAGGAAGTACAGCAGTAGGTGATTTTTGCCCCTATGTGTCTATTTTCCAATTTTTATATAATACACACTTTGTTTAGAAAAGTAATATTCAGAGAGTTCTGAATATTATTTAATTGTTAAGGATGCAACTATATATAGTAAGATCCGAATTTTGTTTTAAAAATTAGATGTAAGGTTGATGGTTCCATGGTTGGCTGGATCATAAAGGAAATTTAACAAATGACCCAGTAGCTATTGTTATCTTTAGGTGGCACAGAAAATGATGTCTTTTTGTTTTTTTAATGTTTTCCCATATGTTATAATTATTAAAAAATAAACATTTCACTGAGATTGTGGGGAGAATTGAATTTAGTCCATTCATTGTACAGATATCAAATGCCTATTCTCTCCCAGGCACTAGGGGTATAAAAAAGGAATAAAACATAATTCCTATTCTTGAGATCTCCACATTTAGTGGGGATGGAGAGATGACAAATTTGATCAACAAATGGCCCCACTCCTGTGATGGCTTAGTCAGTTAGGATTGATTAGGTCTCCTACTTTACTCCTTTTTTCTTCCTGCAAATGATCCCATAGGGTCTTTGTTGCTAGGAAGCTTTCCAGGGAGATGGAAGGCTTTGCTTTTATTAGTTCTGGAGCTGAAATGAGGTGTTCAGGCACCATCTCTACCCACTTCCACCCTCCCCATACACATACATGTGTGCACACGCATGCACACAACTCCGATAACATACGGTAACCAAGCCCCTGGAGTGCCCTTCCCTTTCAGGCACTTCGGTTGCTACCGCACCCCCTCTGACGTTAGTCCCTCCTAATACATTTTCTTGAGTAGGTGTTATCTGTCATTTTCTTCCAAATCATCTAGAATCTGCTAAACAATATCTGTTTGCAAAATGCTTCATCAGCTTTACATAGTGCCAGTGATGTCGGTTTGGTGTGTGTTTTGAGTATCTATCTGGTCAAGAAGGGAGGAGGATGGGCTTCTAAACTGTAACCATAGTTTTCGGGGGGAGGCAGCTGTCAGGAGGAGTGTGATAAGAGAACCATTCATTATCGGCTATGAGAAAACAGGTGCCTTTTGTGTAGTGATAGATGAGAAACTGGAAGTCTTGATTTGGTAAATAAGGGGCGGGATGAGGCAGTCTTTAAGATGTTAGAAACAAGAGGCACCTGGGTGGTTCAGTCAATTAAGCCTCTGCCTTCAGCTCAGGTCAAGATCTCAGGGTGCTGGGATCAAGCCCCATGTCCGGCTAATGCTCAGCTGGGAGTCTGTTTCTCTGTTTCCCTCTGACACCCCCACCTGCCTTCTTGTGCTTGCTCTTTCTCTATCTCAAACAAATAAGATCTTTTTTAAAAAAAGCAAGATGTTAGAAACAAATCTGTTAGTGAATGAAAAGCAAATTGGTGTGAGTTCAAGTTACTCACTAAAGCCGAGTAGCGGGTGGGTGTATGGTATGGAATTACGCAGAGACAGGCTGGGATCCCCTTCATGGACTGGACCCTCACCGCCCTGCCTTGGCCCAACACCATTGGTGCCTGTGCTTTGTTTTCTAGGTAGCTGATGAGGACGGTCCCAGTCAGCTTATTAATTAATAGAGACATTTTCAGCTGAAGGTTGGCAGTGACATGGTGAGCTTAACTCTGAAGAATTATATTTTGCTTTGCGAATGTGCAGCTAGCAGCTAGACAAGAATAGTAAGACACCTCTAAGTAACTATATGTGTGAGATATTTTATCTAACTAGACTAGAAATAGAAAAGTTTGCTGAATTAGACTTGAGAACAATCCTAATAGGTCCACATTTGGAAATGTGATGGTGGGTGACTTATCTCAGGTCTTACAGCCAAGTTTTGTCAGAGTCTTCTAATGGATACCCAGACTAGTGACGTCTCCACTACTCTGTGCAGCCTTTATGTGATTAATACCTTCTTGGGAACATGCCTCAGGCCAAAATCCCAGAGGCTTGCTCCTCGGCCCCGTGTGTCTAGAGTAACTGGGGACCCAGGTTGTTTGTAAAATGAGGGACATTAACTGCATGATGCAATCCTGGCCCTTTCCTGTTTGGGAAGTGGTCTGAGCGTACCTCTCTCGTCAGGATGTGCACTGTGTTTGACGTATGTTTTCTGTATACTATAATGAAGCCCAAGTATTTCTATAGTTTTCACTCTAGTAGGATAGAACCAGAGAAGCCATGTATCTTTCCATGCCTCCTTCATGCATGCTTATGGGTGTGTGCTTATACAGCAGAATAATCTCAGGACTCTCAAAATAATCTTATGACTCCCAGTCTTGATAATGCTTCACCATATTGACAACATGAGTTAGGGAGAAAAGGTAGAAGCATTGAACCTACAGTAGCTTTTTAGTGACCTTGCTGAGAGCCGCTCTGTAAAGGTGCTACAGAACAACAAGTGTCAGATATGAAAGTGGAGGTAACTAACCCTGTTTGTGTTACAGGCCATCCGTGTTCATAGAGGATAAAGCAGTAGACACCCTGGCTTATCTTAGTGATGGGGATGCTCGAGCTGGATTGAATGGACTACAGCTGGCAGTGCTGGCCAGGTTAAGCTCTAGGAAGATGTTCTGTAAGAAAAGTGGGCAAACCTATTCTCCCAGTAGAGTTCTGATCACTGAAAATGATGTGAAGGAAGGTCTCCAGCGATCTCATATTTTATATGACCGAGCAGGTAAGTAACAGAAAGTGAAAAGAGGGGAACTTTAATGAAATAAGTTGTATCTACACATTCCCATCCTAGACTTCTGGCTTCAGCTGAGTTCAGAACATGAACCTCATTCTCAGTTGGATCTCCATATTGGTAATTGAATTAAACCTCCAACTCAGAGCCTGTTCAAAGACCTAGCTTCCTGATTGATCTTTCTTGTGAGAGGCACAGAGCAGAAGCTATCCTGATAACTGAGAGGAGTTTTCGTGTTAAAATTGCAGGCTTCAGACCTGCTTTGTAAGGTAGGTAGGTATTTTTTCCATTACTCTCTGTAGTGCCTTTTAAGATAAAAACATTTTGAAAGCCCCTACGTTCACAGTTGACAGTAATTTTTGTGATCATTTATAATGGCAATAATAACAAGACTTTTGCAATAAGTGACTTAGTTCTATTAGTTTAATGAGAAGTAAAGTCCATAATTTCTAGAGTCCCAACTAAAAATGAAGTTTATGTGGACCTGGATGTGATGTTTTTGGTTGTGGTAGCTTTTTTAAACAATTTTTCTGCATACACCGGTACTTTTGTAGAACTGCGTTTACAGGTAACATTTAAAATAGACTCTTACTAGATCCGTGATCCAGCAATATTAAATGTCATAAGCACAGCACAGTTGTATCTTTTTATATAAGGGATGGGTGGTGAAGATTAGCATATGGTAGATTAGGCTGGACTCTGGGACTTGAGTATTTGTGATTCTGGATAGAGAATCTGCAGTAACTGGAATCCCATACCTCTAAAAGTAATGCAAGAAATGGAAGCTGATCATTAAACATTCCAGATATCACATAGCACCTTGTCTACAATATTCTGAAATGCTTTTTGATGATGGAGAATATGTCTTACTGGTTAGAGCAGTGGGGTGGAGGAGCTTAAGAATGACTTTGGGTTCTGGACATTACCTCCTGATGAGCAGAACACTGACTTTGGACAAGTGGCAGAAGCTCTTCAGCCTTAGTGTGCCTCAACTGATTGGGAGCTGGGTGCATGGGAATACTAATAAGTACTATGGACACATTAGTTAGGGACTTATTAGAGGCATTTAACAAACAGTCCTGTCTCCTCTCTGATGTGAACATGCTTCTCAGCAAGACTTCTCCTAGCACAACCCAAAGATCTCCGGTGGCCAGCTGTCTGTGCTCCTGAATGTCATGGGATGCTGGGAAAGTCTGAAAAGTAAAGTGTTCTAGACAACAGAGCTTTGCTTTCTTTTGGCCAAATACAAGAATGGGGGATATGAACAAAATTTAAAATTTTAAGAGGTAAAAATATTCCCACATGCTGGGTTCTCCATCGTTTTGGGGGGTTCCAGCAACAGGTATTGTTCTCCCTTATACGTGGCCTAAAGGAGACTCTTCATTTTGACTAGATGAACTGGAACTGTTCTTTCACGTTTTATCAGACTGTCATTTAAAAATCAAAAGGGTACCATTTATCATAACATTAGTTAACATTGAATATTGGAGCATTTTATATATGTTGTTCCTTTTTTTTAAGTCTTAAAATAACCTTAGGAGGTAGTTATTAATAGTATCTCCATTTTATAGATAAAAAGCTTGCCTTAGTTCACAAAGCAAGTGATAAAGCTCATTCTCAATCACAGGTATAAGACTAGTTCCTAGGACTACGTCCTTCCCCACTGGCGGTGCTGCCTCCGTGCCAGCCCCGGCCTGACATCACCAGTTTCCCGCTAGAGCATGTTCATCACACACAGTCACACACACTTACGTGAGTACACTCACAGACACCCATATGCACACAGTGGATATCAGACATGTCTAGTCCTAGGATTTCTACTTCTCGAGGCTCACATTCCATCCAAGGGAGCCATGCGCCGTGGGAATCACTTTCTCTATAGCTCTGCACTACCTGTGGAAGAGCTGGGGACAGTGGAGGCTGCCTGGTGTCAGGCCTTGAGAACCCACACATTCTACAAGTCCTATGCTTACTGTGACTGTGGCCCGCCCTGCCGCTACCCCACTGGAGTGTAGCAGCACAACCGTGAATCTATAGATACTCATAAATACAGTTCAGATCCTAGAGAATTGTTCTTTTCCAAGCTGTGTTCCATAAATAGGGATGATAGAAGCATTGCCCTGGAAACCTGCTAGCTTATACTCCTGGGCCTTTTTATAACTCTGGTGAGACAAAAATCCCCAGCCCCAAGATTTTAATTATTTCATGTCTTCTAGTATATAGTTACCCACTTCTAGGATCCATTAACTAGCTCACATATTTAGGTATCAGAGTGAAGAAATTTCTAAATGAACACAGTTTCTCTGCCTTGCATTGAGGTCAGGGTTCTATATAAATAATGTTAAAATTTTAAGTTAAAAAATTTTATATGATCAAAGCAAAAATGGAAGCTAGCGTAGAGTAACATCTAACACTTCCATGTTTCTGTAGTGCTTACTCCATACCAGGCATACATTATTTAAGACTCAGAACCCTAAAAGCCAGCTAGTCTTTAATCCCCACTTTACAAATGAACTGCCCGAGGCAAAGAGAGGATCAGTAACATGTTCTTAGTCACGTAGCTAATAAGTTGGGTGCTCACATCCAGGCTACCTCGCTTTAGAGCCCATGCTCTTCCCTGTTAATTAGCCTCTCATCTTTGACCTGCAGTAAAGGTATGAGTCAGTGAGCAAGTTTGTCAGGGAGATTGATTGCCACCTCATTTACGTTTCACAGAAAGTGGTGCGAAGCAGCTTCTTTCATCTCCCACGTATCTGCAAGGTGGCCAGGCCTGTGACTGGGGCCAGGACCTTGTGGTTTTCACCCAGAACCCTTTCCCACCCAGTCTCCTAGACAATGTGACTTAGCTAGGAAGCCCAGAGATAGATGGCAAGTCCATTTGTCCACAGGAATCTGCTGGCTGGACTAAAAACCACTGATCCGCCCTCTGCCTGAATGGGAGGTGTTTGGGCCCCTACAGTCAGCCTCCTGGGTCTTTCCTCCCTGACAAGCCAGCGTCTTGTCTCATGCTGTCTTCAGAGGAAGTCCAAAGACGGTCCTACCAGCATGGTCAGCTGGGGGGGACTTGCCCCTGGGGCCCCAATGCTGTGCAGAGTAGGTCATGGATTCTCTGTCCACCTTGGCGCTTCCCTGGAAGGACTAATGCAAATAAGAATTCCCCTGCCTTTTTTATGAAGTGACTATTCTCTCCTCACACTTAGGGAAGAGTTGATGGTCAGAAAATCCTGAAAATTCTCTTCTTAATTATGTTTTTTTTTTAAAGCATATTTCACTGATTTGTTTACATGTGAATCCTGGGTGAAAAGTGGGGGGAAACCCAAGTGGTGAGTGGGGGGCTATAGTGCTTTCAAGGTGAGAGCTCTTAGTCCATGTTTCAGCCCTTCTGAGATCCTGCCACATGAATGTCCCTGTACCAGATTTAAGCGACCACAGCCTTTAGATACCAGAAAGACAGCTGGAAAGGACTTAAAAACCCCTCTGAGGAACAGAGGGGCCATCTGCAACAGCTGTCCTTGTCATTGGCTCTCCACCCTCATGTCTCCAACCAGGCCCGGGGACAGTTCCTCAAAGTGACAGTGGGGGCACATGGAAACAATATCAGATTAGTTCCCTCCACCTCTCATTGTGGCAATCCGCGGAGGTCCAGGAGAACCAGCTCTCCATGTGCTGCTCTCCTTGTCCCCAACGCAGGCCTCTGCTCGTGTTCCGCACGGGCAGCACAGGTACTCCAGCAGCCTCCTGCGCTGAGGCTGACCGGGTTATGAGACAAGCCCACAGACCCCAGAGGGAGCTCCTCTGGTCTCCAGCATCCTGCACTGGTGCCATTGCCTCCTGCTGCTGAGCAGCTTGAGGATAGCAGTCAGACTTCACTTTCCCCAGGCTTTCCTAAGTCCCTTATTCAGGCTTCCTTAAAATCAACCAAGTGGAACAAACCTATGGCTTAGATGACCCTCCTATGGGCTCTGTGGATTTCCTCTTCTGCCCATAATCGAGCACGTGCTTTTTGTGTTACCTAGGAGAAGAGCATTACAACTGCATCTCTGCGCTTCATAAGTCCATGCGGGGCTCAGACCAGAGTGCCTCCCTCTACTGGCTCGCGCGCATGCTTGAAGGAGGAGAGGACCCGCTCTATGTGGCAAGGAGGCTGGTGAGGTTTGCCAGTGAGGACATAGGTGAGTGTTCTGGGAAGGACCAGACCCTGGTGTTCACCAGAGTGTGGCTTTTTATGTATGGGAGCCGGGGAAGGGGGCATTCAGAAATGCTGACCACTTTGGAGCCTAGGAATTTCATGGGACCATGTGGACAGGTAAGGAGAAGAGAAGATAAATAGGAACTGACTGGTTTATTTCTTGGCATCGTGTATGTGCTTTTGAGTGGTTATTTTCTGAAGAAGTCATCATTATCTGTTTCCTCTTCAGTAGTGCTTTTCCTAACATGGGTATTGAAATAGAAGAAATGTTTTAAATGCTTTGCAGTCATGTTCAGGTTTCATTGGACAGCTCCTGAAATAAAAAGGGAAGATTCTGGACACTATATAATGAAAAACATTAGGAAAACATTTCTTTGATATAGTAAATGTTTTGTTTTTAATGTGTCTGTCCTTGTGACTGTCTGTATGGCCTTAGCCCCTCATGTTTGTCATTCACACTCTCATATTTTTCCTACTAGATGTAGTTTTTATCCATGAAGAAACCATTCTTGACACCACTCAGTAAATATTTCTCAAATAAATTAATGAGATCAGAGGAGAATCTGTTCTGATAAATGGGATTTTTCTGGTCAGTAACATCTACAGGCAGTGGTGATCTCTGGTCGCATCAGCTCATAGACAGGTCTGGGTGGGAGTGTGCATTATGACTTAAACTTTCCTTTGTCTTTCCGTGTGTGTGACAGGTCTGGCAGACCCTTCTGCATTAACACAAGCAGTTGCTGCCTACCAAGGCTGTCATTTTATAGGCATGCCCGAATGTGAGGTAAAGTAATCAGCCCAGTTCTTCGCAAATCACTTCCTTTCTCTTGTGCCATATCCCTTTGTGGATTTGAACATATGTCCTGCCATCACCTTTGATGTACAGGCCCACCAAAGAAGCTGCTTGGCTTTTCAACTCCCTTTTTAGAAGCTTACACTCTAGAGGGGAGACCTTACATATAAACAAGGTCATGTTTTGAAACTTTTCTGTAGTTGTGGTTTCAAAGAAAGTGCTCAGCCCTTTCCTGGGGCAGAAGTATTGAAAGTGCTGAACAGGAAGTTTCTCTAAGTTCACTCATAACCAGCAGCTTCATATTTATGTTTTATATGTTGGGGTTTTAAGAAAAAAAATCATTTAATAAAAATTCTTCTCTTTAACAAAAAAAAAAAGAAAGAAATCTTTTTCATCCTCTTACCTCCTATAGGAATTCCTTCTCTCCATCATAACTGGTTATTTTGGCTGTAGGTAGAAAAGGAGGATAATAAAAGCATAGTGAGAATCGTTTCCGAATTAAGTAGGGATGTCATAAAATAGTCTATAGGACAGAAACTTTCTGGCACCTTCAGTAATGTTTTCTTTTTGTCCTAGGTGCTTCTGGCCCAGTGTGTAGTCTATTTTGCCAGAGCCCCGAAGTCCATTGAGGTGTACAGCGCCTACAACAACGTCAAAGCATGCCTGCGAAACCACCAGGGGCCCCTGCCCCCTGTCCCACTGCACCTGAGGAACGCGCCCACCAGGCTGATGAAGGATTTGGGCTACGGCAAGGGCTACAAGTACAATCCCATGTACAGTGAGCCTGTGGATCAGGAATACCTGCCGGAGGAATTGAGAGGAGTCGACTTCTTTAAGCAAAGGCGGTGCTGACTTTCGTAGGCTCTGATAGCAGTGGGATGTGTCTGTTTTTTAAGGAGAGCGAGAGTAACAGAGTTGTGGAGTCAGTTGCCCGTGGAAGTTAAACGAGACCAACATTTTGTGCCAGAAATGTCAGAGTTCCTTAGGTGGAGGCACACGTACTTCAGCTAAATGTGTAACATTGAAATTGTGTTCATTTGCACTCTGTGCAACGGTTATGCTTATGAAAATATCTGGCAGCTTTGTGCAATGAATTAATGTTATAAGGAATTATCTATTTTGTCATAGTATTTAAGTCATAATGTCATTTCAGAATTCAGTTCTGTAGGATTTTTTTTTCTTTAAAAGATGTATATTCAGGGTAGTTTGAATTGGTAAAAAAGATGTAATTGTGATTTAATACTGCATAGTGTTTTGGGTATTTTTTTTATATGCAAAGGTCTTATGAGCCAATAAAACTATTTCAAAGTACTCTTCAGTTCTTTCACGTCTCTCCCACCTGGGGTCCTAGCTGCCAATATCGGTCACCCTCACGTGTTGGTAGGTAAATACTGTGAAAGAAAAATGCCTGTAGGTGAGAAGGTTGGAAGCTTAATGAGAAGCCTGTGGATCTTTGTAAAAATCCATTTTAAGTTTTAAAGGAATATGCTAGAGTTGTAAATGGCTTATGAAAGAATCCAGTAGTTTCTTCTTCCTCCAGTTTCTTCTTGCAGCTCCGTGTTTCTAAATGAGGCATTCCTATTTTACTTTTGTGATTTCCTAAGCGTAAATACCACACTCGTGCGCGCACACACACGGCTTTGATTCCTTTGCAGCTGTTTCTAATTCTTCCCAAACTACTTAATAGTCATCCACAAGAATCGTCCCTTCAAGTAATCAGTCAGTTCTGTTTCTTTCTCCCTCTCCCCCAACCTGGTGTGATCCCTCCAGGAATGCACTTCCTTCTGTCCAACCGCTGCACAGCTGATGTCCAGGGACTCCGCTGCCTTTCTCCTACACGAGGATTCCTGTTTTCTCCATAGTATACCAGCCGTCTCGGCTCATCCCCACATTTCTGTCCAACATAGGCTTTACGAGTTTGAGCAGGCTGGAGCGACAGTGACGCACTCAGCAGGCCTGGTGTGTTAACTCCCCTCCTCTGTCTGGGCATCTCCCTTGTACCTGCCTCACGTGTTCTAGTTGTGGGGTCCAATGCTTGCCTTTTTCTCCTGAGGGGATCCACATGCTTTAAGAGCTTTATGGAACAAGGATGCATGGGAGGCAAAATACTTCTAGCTGTTAAGAGTCTAAAAATACCTTTATTCTACCTTTATTCTACCTTCAGACTTACCTGATAGTTTGGGAATAAATTCTAGGTTGGAAATTACATGTCAGTTGTCTTCCTCTTTCCCATGTTGCTATAGAGAAATTTGAAGACATTCTGATTTGTGACCTCAGCAAGCTGATAGAATCTTCTCTCTTTGATCCTAGTTTTTAAAAAGCTCACAGTGATCTTACCAGGTGCTGAGTGGATCCTTTCAGTCTAGAAATTCATGTCTTTCAGTTTGGGGAAAGTTTCTTTATTCATTTACTAAGTGTTGGGTACTTGCCTCATGCTAAGCACTCTTGGGAACACATCAGCTAAGGAAAAACAACATCCTGTGCTCATGAAAAAGATAGTATGAAAAATCGTATTTTAATATGTCCGCTGATGATGAGTGCCACGAGAGAAATAATCAGGGAACTGAGCTAGAAAGGGTGAGGAGAAGTCAAGATTTTATTTGGAGTAGCCAAGGTAGACTTCGTCAAGAGGAGAGTATTTGAGTCAAGAATTAGAGGACATGATTATGCCATTCAAGGATAAGGGAGAGCGTTCCAAGCAGAGGGAACAGCAAGTACAAAGGCCCTGAAGGAAGGTGCCTGGCTGGCTCAGTGCTACAGAGGAGGTGAGTCTAATTGGGATGGAAGAAGTAGTGGAAGTGGAGAAGAGATGATGGGGGTTTGGATTAATGTGGCACCTTCCTAGTCCTGGGAAAGACTGGCTTTTACTCAATGATTCTAGCAAAGGAGTGTCACAGTGGCACTTACATTTTGTAAGGATAGCACTCGCTGCATTGTTGAGGGAAAGCAGGGCAAAGCAAGGAGAAGGGCCATCAGAATGTGCAGTGCTCCGGTGGAGGAGGTGACAGGATTGGTGGGAGCGGGCATGGTGAGGAGTGGTGTGATTAGGAATATGCTTGACGAGAGAGTGCACTTCCTCACCTCCATTTTCCCTGAGCTTGGCCCTCTTGAACTGATGTTTGTCTTCCCTCCTTGTTTCTCATCCTTTTGTCTTTTTGCTCTACTTCCTGGGAAATTCTGAAAATTTACTTTCATCCCTTCATTTTTACCATCATCACATTTTAAATCTCCAAGAGCTCGCTTCTAATGTTCCCCTTTGTTTTGGGGGGAGTAGCCTGTGTTTGCTTACTCATTCGTGTGATGACTGCTTATCTTATCTCCCTAAGGATATTTGTTGTTTTTAATTTTCTCCCTACATACTCTCTTCCATGTTATTTTCTGTTTGTTTTAGTCTCTTTCAGACTGAAAGCTCTGAGCTCTTGGTGGGAGTGGACTTCGATCCTTACTGAGCTATTTGTTGGAAATTGTTGGAAGTCCGCATCTTTAAGCTGGTTAGGGCCCCAGAGAAACTCTTCTCTTCTCCCGCTGAGTAGGTCGAGATTGGCTCCCTGCATTCTGGGTGCCACATAGGTAGTCATCATACAGCAATCAGTATGTCTATGTCCCCTTGATCTCTGAATATGAATCAGTAGCCAGCAACACCCCCCCCCCCAACTCTCTTTGGGTCTAGTTCAGAGATTCCCCAATCGCCTGGAATAAGAGAGCATACCTGCCACTGCCCAAGCTTTTGAAACATCTGCCACATGGATCAGGTGGGTTCTTGCCTTTCCCCACCAGGATCTCTCAAGTCAGTTACCATTTGCCCGTTGTCTTCACAACCTGCAACATTGTGTTGCCATTATCACTTGTTCTCTATCATTTTAACAGCTGATTACCGTAGTTTTAAAGATTACCGTAGTTTTTGGAGGGAGTGGGGGTCCTTGAGAAAAAAATTAAATGTAGGTTTAATCCATCATCTTTATGAATATTTGGATATTAAATTTAATAAAACTATTTACAGTTTACAACCACAGGAAGCAATTCCAACTCAAGACCTGAGGAGGCAAGGGGAGAGAGGTCAGGGGAAACGCTAGGACTGCCTTCTGACCAGGATGGTAGCTGTACGTAGAAGCGGAAGAGCTCGGCAGCTACTGTACCTCTTGGCAGACATAGGGGAACAAAATACGTGAAAGGAAAATGAATAGCTTAACCCTTCTCCTGCCCTCTGATCTCTTGCTGGTGCCTCCCATTGGCCGAACTTACCAAAGTTTCCCTGGTTAAGAAGCAGCGCAAGACAGGTGGAGAGTCGATTTAAAGGAATAAGTGATAAAAACTTAGAACGGCCAGATCTCTGAAATAAGAGATAACTTCTGTATTTGAAAAGAGAATTCTGCATGATTTTATATATATGCCTTGAGAACCAGAAAGAATAGTTTGAAAAATTAACAATGGAGTCTAGGAAAATGGTTCAATGTTAACAGTACATGAAAATTTGTAGATTCTGGACAACTAACTGTAGTCAGAAAAGATACCAAGAAAAATATCCCATTCTCAGTAACAGCCTTAGTCTCTGAGGAACAGGACCAGAGTGAAGAAACTGCCATACTATTGAGATTGAGAAAAGTTGAACAATAGGAGCGGCAACATAATTTTATTATAAATATGACTTATAAACACTAATTAAACTTGTTTTCATATTCCCATCATGCTTGGCATTTAGAATGTGATCACTACAAATTTGTTGAATGATAAATGAGTGAATAAAAAAACTTTCACCTAACTATGTATGTGTCTTCAACTAGAGGTCTGTCCATGATACTTCTGTCCACCAGGAGTCAGGCTTCAGCTGTGACAGATGAGCCCATGTTTCAGTACTTCCTCCCAGCTCCCCTGGGACTGGGACGGGTGCGCTCACTGTTTAATAGCCTCATACACTAATAAACGGGTTTTAAAAGAACTTATTTGTCTGATTATAAAAGTAGCCAGGGATCATTGCAAAAAAGATACAGGAGGAGAGACAACAGCAGCAAACAAACAAAAAAACATATACAGGCACAGAGAAAAAATTGTAAAAATCAACTTTAATCTTTGCTCAGGGATAATTGGTGTTAACATTTTAGTAGACGCCCTCTGGGTATTTTCCAGTATGTATGTGTGTGTGTGTGTTTGCGCACATGTCTGAGAACTGGGAACATACACCATCTGCTCTACAGCTTGCTTTTTCTCACCTCACCGTATGATTTTTCACATCCCTAAATTAGTCTCTTAGCATCTAACTTTTCAGGGCTGCCCACAGAGCCCCCGGGGGCCACACATGCCTTGTGCCGCACGACACCAGCTGTACCATCCACACAGGCTGTGACACAGTGGGCACCTCAGAATGGGGATCTAACAACCACCAGAGAAACCTATTCTCTGGGCCTCGAGCCACTTCCTTGGTGTCCCTTGCCAGCCCTGGACTGTCTGTCCCAGGGCCTTCCCTGGACTTCAGCACGTTCCTTCCCCTGTGCCCCGGGCTGTGCGGTCCGGTGAGGAGGGAAGGAAGGAAGGCAACCATCTGATCCCGCGCCCTCAGCCCCTCCTGCCTAGTGCTTGCAATCCTGCCGCGCTGTTTCTCTGCTCTCGGTGTGAAAACAAGTCCATAGTCTGAGCCCGACCTCCTCCCCAGCTCCACTTCCCCCACAATCCTGCCCCAGTATCCCCCACCCTGCATCTCCACCAGCAACACAGGGTGAAGAGCGTGGCCCAGAGTCCTGTCTGCTTGGGTTCGAATTCTACCCGGGGCCACTTCTCCACTCTGTGACCTGAGTTTTCATCCTTTTCACTTTTCTCCTCTATAAAATAGGGATGCAAATATTACCTAATTAGGGCGGGGATCACCTGATTTAAACAACATATTGCTGAGAGCAATGGTGGGTGTCACAAAGAGCTAGATAGGAGCGTCACTCATTCTGATCTCAGCTGATACATCGCTGTCTTTGGAAGGCCCTTAGATCCTACAGGTGAGTGAGGTCTAGGAGATGCTCCCACTGCCCAGGAACTTTCACCTGTCGCTCTGTGGGCACTTGTGCTTTTCCAGGGCTGCCACGGGCCAGCTGGACATTGCTCTGTTCCTCTGGGCGTGCCACGTGAGCGACTGGGCCCAGGCCACTGGCATCCTCTTCCATTTCCTTCCCTGAGGGGCCCGCACTCAGCTAGGGAGACTAGCCCAGGGGCAGTGCAGGGTTGCAGTCTTCCAAGGACACTTGACACTTATTTTTGGCTGGTGTCAATAATTGCAAACATGTGTACTGACTGCTATGTGTTGGACACTATTCCAAGTGTTTTTATGTTTATGATCTCAATTTCCAAAATAACTATCTGAACCATTATTGTTATTGCATCTATTTTAAATATAGAAGGGGACATTGTGCTGGGGGTTGGGTGGGGGGGGCTGTGTAGCTCAGTCAGTTAAGAATCTGCCTTCAGTTCAGGTCATGATGCCACGCTCCTGGGATGGAGCCCCACATCAGGCTCCCTGCTCAGCGGGGAGTCTGCTCCCCCTGACCCTCCTCCTTCTCATGCTCCCTCTCCCTTGCAAATAAAAATGAAATCAGAAAGGAAGGGAAGGGAAGAGAGGAAAGGAAGGAAGGAAGGAAGGAAGGAAGGAAGGAAGGAAGGAAGGAAGAAAGGAAGGAAAAGAGGACTTTGGGTGCTTAAGTGACAGTCCCAGAGTGACAGATCTAGGCTTGGAACCCATGTGGTCTGGCCAGCTTCTCGACTCTTGTGTGCCTCAGAAGAGCCATTTGCTGTTCTTGTTTAAACCCTAGAATTTCTAATTCCGTCCGTCTGCGATGAGCCCTAAGATTTGTTTCTAATGAGCAGCTGTCGCTGCTGGTCTGTGCTGGCCACACTTGGCCAGTCACCTCACCATGCCACATTCCCAGCCATCAAGACTCTAGAAAGAGGGTTTTCAATGGCAAACACACTTTTTTCAGACTGAGGGTAAAATTGCCATGTTTGTCTTCCCCCAACCTATACCCATTTATCTTGACTTTGTTGCTCTAGTCAGTGCCTTACGAAGCCACGAGGCCTGTCCAAAGTCCCCATGCCAACTGGGCCCACCTCCCTTCCCACTTTTGCCTCAGCTCCTTCATATAGCCGGCGTGGCTGGGTGAAGTCCTCCACACTTGAAATTGGCACGTGAGTGGGGAAACAGGGCTGCTGGGCGTCCTGCCAACCTGGCAGCCCAGGGGCAGGGCAGCTGAAATCCAGAGGAAAGGGCCTCCGATTCCGATTCTCAGGGAGGTGCCACATGGGCTGGCGAGACTCTTGAGGGAAGATGGATTTGGGAGCAAGATGATTGCTGTGTTTCTTGCCTATCTTGATAAACTTTGAGCTTCTACACGTTTTTTTTTTCCGTGACTTGGCTCCTTCCTGAGGAACGAGATGTATGGACTTGATCTTGTAGCCAGGAGGTTCCCTACTCAGCCGGGCACCTCCTCACTATTACAATGAGCTGAAACAGTTATTGTGATAAGAGAGTCTCTCGTTGGGCCAAGAGCATGGAGATAGAACTGAGCACGGATATAGGAAGTGAGCACAGGCGGATGGGGCCTTGTGCCTCAGGTGGGGTTGTGCCCCTGGTTAAAAGCAGCTCTGAGGAAACCAGCATCCATGGGGCCATCTGCTTGGGCAACCTGCAAACTCACAGGGCTGGTGTTGCTTTACTGTGAGTGGAAGTTATGTAACCGGCAGCCTACAATCACACAATTATTTTCCAAAGCGGCTAGCCTTTGAGTTGGAATTGTAGATCTCTTCCATTAATATTTTTGAAATCTTGCCCCAAGAGCCATCAAAAACATGAAGTCCTCGCTAAACCAACCAGTGAGAATCCACTGCTCCTCCCTCCGCTTACATCACACCCGCCCACCAACACTGCCTACAGTCTGTCTTTTGGGTGGTGGATGAAAAGCCTGCTGAGGGCAGTCACAGCGCTGGTCGTGTTAGCCTCACATCTGGCTGGTTCCTAGCAGGCTTTTGCCAAGCATCTGTTTCATTGACTTTCTTGCTAGAGAAGATGGTGATATCCAAGAGGAGGCATCTTCCCGTCACCAAGGGTGCGGGTATGAACTTGTCCTAGCTCAGGGCAATGCATCTGGCTTTCTGGGCTTGTGTAAATGCCTGGGAGGGATGGTGTCCTTTAGGATAAGGTATGAATTTTCCATTTCTGCACTAAAAACAGAGTCCATGTGCCTTTTGCAATATCTTTATTGAAGGAATAACCTGTTTGCAAAGTCGGTGTTCTTGACCTTTCTGTGACGTCTTAGTGGGGCAGAATAAAACTATAAAACTAACACAATTGAGGTGGTAATTCATAAAACACATTTGGACGACTTCTGGAATCACAGAATATCAATCAGCCTCTCTAAACCTCTGTCTCCTTATCTCTGGAAGGAGGGTAGGTTATAATAATCTCTAAAAACTCAGGCAGTTTGCAGATACATGCTTGTTATCCACATCATAAAACCACTTAAAGTCCCTCTTTTGCTGATGAGTCCCTCAAAGTGTACATTTTAGATCTTTCTAGAATTCTTCAATGGCAGGCAAATGATTTGGAGACAGAGCCATTGTCCAGTCTCTGGCAAGTCACATGCATTCTTTGGGCCTCTGTTTTCTCAGCTTTAGAGTGAGCATAACAGTGGCTGCTGTGCTCATTTTGACTTTGGACAATTCTTACACAAGACATTAAGACAACACAGTTCACGTGGGTACTTTATCAACTGTCAATAAAGTCTAAAATTGAGGGACTATTTTTTTTTGTCCACTTATAGATGAAAGTGTTAAGAAATATTAGCAAGTTTCAGAGATCTATTGCCATGAGAGAGTTTTTTCACCAGCATGCTTAATACACAGGAATGGAAGGAACTCCAGAAAACTGATAAATATGCCCCCACTCCCAACTCCTGGGCTCCTTGTCAGTCACCCTGCGGTCTCAACCACTTCCTCTCCCCTAACGGCCCTGAGCAGCCACAGGGAGGAATGAATTTCTGTTCTTCTCCATCCTTGTCTCCCTTGGCAACATGAGCGGAATCTCTCCTTGCCCATCTGCCTCCACCTTCCCTTTCCCAGAATCAGAACCTGGTGATGGTGTGGAACTCAGGAAGATGAGACCTGAGCATCGTATCAGGACCCTCTCTTCTAGTTTCTCTTGTCCTACGAGTGTCCCAGCAGCACAGGGGGCAGAACAGCTGTTGTTACAACATCTGATGTTTAGGAAATCTTTACCAACATTTTCCCAAGTCATGCTTGAACTGGGAGTGCCATCTGACTCTGGGGTGGATGACGAGTCTTGTAGGATTCTGCGGGACAACGAGCATTGTCTTCTTAGCGCTACTCAAAATGGGGTTCCCTGAACTCAGCAGCAGCCCCACAAACATGCGAGAAATTTAGGGTGTGAGCAGAAAGGCTAAGGTCCAGGAGTCTGTGTTTTAACAAAATCTCAACTAATTTTTGTGCCCGCTAAATTTTAAGAAACAATGTTCTAAGTTATTCTCAGAGACTTTGGTCCCATAATACTAGAGAAAGGGACTGTGACTTAGAACAGTCAGGTAATATCAAATAGCCAATCAGGTTCTCCAAATTCTTCTCTAATTTCTCAGGAACCTCCAGGGGATTTCCCTTTTCAGTCTACCTAGAACCCAGAGGTCTTGCTCGCTTTCCCACAGTTCCGGAAAGCATGCAGGGCTGCCCTGGAAGCCCTCAGGGCAGGGAGAAGGAGAGGACAGATGGCTCCACCGCCCACCCACACCCACCCCCAGTCACCGGCCGCAAACCTGGCAGATCCTCTCTCGTCTCATCCCTCCTTTTCCACAACCTCAAATCTCTTCCAGGAAGGATATGTCTGGGCCACACCAAGGCTGGATGTCCCTCAACAGTAAGAACCTCACTCAGATGTTGGTATGTCTAGAGCTCGCCCTATTACTTACTGTGGCCCACCCATTCCTTCTAGATTTGGGGGAAAGACACCAGCAGGCCCAGGCAGAGGAAAGAACCATATGGGACAGCGCCCGTGCCGGCCCCATGAGGCTGGCATGGGGCTGGCTGTGTCTGCAGGACCGAGCACCAGAGGGAGCCCAGCTGGAGCCATTAGTGGTATCTGTGAATTGAGAAAATGTCCCTGTGAGGAGAAAAAAGGAGGTGAGAGGAGGCAGGCCAGGTGTGACTCTCGGGCCCTAAGGCCCAGAAGCTCAACACTCGACCCAGTCCGGCAACTTTGCAGACATGGTTTAACCTGGCCCCCTTCATGCACAAGCGCATTCTCTAGGTCACAGAAGCCCCCCGAAGCTCCCTATGCTGGTGAGGGTGGGAGAGAAGGGATTGGCCCCCAGTGACGGAGTGAGCCAAAACACGTCCCTGGAACCGCATGTTAGAACCAAGAATGAATGTGTCCTCAGCTCTTCCCGTCCATCCTCTGCCCTCCCCACCCCAAGCAGCCAGCAGGGAAGTTCCCACAAGCAGCACCCTCCACGGCTCGGTCCCTAGTGCCCAGCGCCCCTGGAGGCCTCCAGGGGACAATCTATACCCGAGGGAGCAGGGAGGGTTCGCTCAGATTTACACAAAGAAGCCATCCACTTGAACCCACGGCGCACATTCCAGTCATCACTCAATTTTATCAAAGGCAGGATGTCCTCTTCTGATCCTTCCCGTGTTGCTGCAGGCAATTCTGGGAGAAGTGGAGGGACCTGTGTTTCCTTTAAAATCAGATTCCAGGGGCAGCTGGGTGGCTCAGTCGGTTAAGTGGCCAGCTCTTGATTTCTGCTCATGTCATGGTCTCAGGGTCCTGGGATCAAGCCCTGGGTTGGGCTCTGTGCTCAGCAGGGAGCCTGCTTCAGAATTCTTTCTCTGTCTCTCTCTCTCTCCCAAAAGTAAATAAATAAATCTTATTTAAAAAATCAGATTCCACTGTGGTTTCAAGTCTCACTTTCTTCAAAGGAACCCCTCCTCTGCATCTAAATTTGTTTAAATATCCTCGTTCAGCTTTTCAGCATCAGAAAGATACTTTTAAATAGATATTTGTAAATCTGTAAGGATAAACTTGTGATATAGTGCGTAAGTAAATAATATTTTGAACATAAAATTCCTATAAAATCCTGGATTGGCTTTTAATCCTTGAGTGTAAGGAGTTACAGTATGGATAGCTACCGCCTAATTTCCAACCATGTGCCCCCTCTCCCTAGCGGTGCCCAGAAGACACTGGCAGAGGTTTTCTTGGGCAGTGACGGTGGACACCTAGAATCTTGTGTGTACAGACCAGCCATCGCTTTCTTTGGGGACATTCTGCTCCTCTGCTTGGAGCATGTGTCATGAAGAGAGGTTACGGCTTCCACACCCGCCCCGGCCCAGGAGCCAAGCTCCGTGCACTTGGCTTCACTGGGTGCCCGACTTTCAGGGCCTGACCGCCAGACCCTGGTTCTGCTCAGAGACCAGAGAGGTGAGTCCCCGTTTTTCCTCGGCCATGACACTCAGAGATGTGAAAATGGGCTTCCTGCTTTATGAAGAAATTCAGTATGAGGAAATCAGAATGACACATGGAAAGACAGGAAAAGGGACAAGCCCAGAGCCTTGGAAGCCCCGTTGAGTATGTTCCTGAGGGCAGCCACACCTCTGTCATTTCTGGGGTTGAAACTGCCAATAATCCCCACTTTCTCTCGTTTTCATCCGGTTCAGGTTGCGCTTCTATAACCTGGTGACTCATGGACACCTTGGGCTCAAGAGCTGGGCTGGGGAGGAGGTACTGAGGAGCGGAGGCCTTACTCAGCTGTGACTCAGTCGCTGTCAGAAGGCAGTGGGTGACGGGTAGGTCGAGGGCGGCTCTCGAAATCTCACACCCATTTTTATTGGTAACTTGCTATTTCAGATTTCCTACTGAAAAAGCTCCAACTTTATTTTGAAATGGAGGCAAAGTGTCTTCCAAGAACTACCAAACTCTGGTAGGAACATCCTTGGCCTTTGTAATTCTTTGAGATCAAAAGCAGCCAAGGTTGTTTGCTACTCCCCTCTTACACCTGTCTGTCTTCGCCCCAGACCTGTCCATCTGTCTCTACCCTATGCCCTGTTACCACAGTTGTTTGCTGAGAGGTGCAGAGGGGTGGTGAGGAGAGCCTGGGGTTTGGAGTCAAGCTTGGTTCGAATCCTGGCTCATTAGACCTACACTCTGGACCTTGGTCTCTTCACTTGTATAAATGAGCTAATGACACACTTACTTCTATGACCAGAGAGAAGTCAAAGTCATGACTAGAACATGCCTGGCATATAGAAGGTGTTTCGTTATCAATCTTGAAAAACCCTTATGTAACACGCTTTCTGAAAGTAAAGTTTTTTTGTTTTTTTTTTTTTGTTTTTTTTTCCTGCTCCTGGGTATTTTCAAAAGTGGCCAGTATTGTTTCCATGTGCTGGGACCAGTCCAGATATGATTTTCCTTTTGACCTGTGAAGCCAGGTGTGCCCAACATTCCCTCTGTGATTTACTTCTGGGGATCCTTTTCCTTGTGTTGTTAGAACATATAAATCAAGCTGCATTTCAGTCTCTGTTTCAGCCCTAAGAATAGATCACTTATAAGGACGCCTGGGGGCGGGGGGCTCAGTCATTAAGCATCTGCCTTCAGCTCTAGTCATGATCTCAGGGTCCTGGGTTCGAGCCCTGTGACAGGTTCCCTGCTCAGTGGAGAGACTGCTTCTTCCTCTACCCCTCCTCCCTCCTGCCCTTTTGTGCTCTCTCTCTCTCTCTCTCAAATAAATAAAATATCTTTTTTAAAAAGGATAGATCACTTATAGATAATTGATGCTGTCTCACATAGCATCATAAGACTGTAAAGGAACTTCTGAGTCATTTAACACAGGTCCTACAGCCCATGTGACAGACATTTGACTGTGGCAGAAAAAGAAAAGATCAAAATCAGTAATTTTGATGGATCAGTTCAATCATAACTGTCCCATTAACATACCTAGTAAACACCAGTCCCTAATTAGTCATCTTGATAATACTTGTGCCTGCAAACAAAATAGAGCACATTAAAAAAAAATAATAATAAGATCAGGCTGTCGTTATGGAAAATTTTACTTGAGGAACATACTATTACTATTGAAACATACTCCTTTCAGTATGTGCTTAACAGGCAAGTTAACCCCAGCAAGGTTCTGTGCACTTAGACAAATGCCCATGACATCATTCCATTTCTCCAGTTTCTGTGCATGTTCCAGGTTTGCTGGAGAACAGTCAGTTTTCCTCTGAACTGAACATAAAAGGAAGAAGTGGGAGCTCAGCACATCATTTCAGAAGCTCCACCTGGCAGCAGCGTACCATCTCCATTTAAATCCCTGTCTGGTCACTGGACACGGGCACCTGATTGTATGCATTCATTCCCTCACTCATTCATTCATTCATTTCCTCCCTCACTGATTTAACAAAGGTTGGATAAAAGTCAATGAGAGAACTCCAAAGCTAACCTGGCAGAATAAATACACACGCAATTGAATTACTTTCACATATCACTGTAAAAGAGTTGATACTTTGTATCTGATAGTCAGTTTGTTAGTAACAGGCAAGTTGGGTTGGATTTGATCTCCTGGATGTGTCTCTATCTGAACTGATCTTTCTCTTCTTCACACTCCAACAGGGCTGGTACAGCATCTTTGGTGTGATAGTGCTTCCTGGGATCTGTTTTATGTATTAACCAAATTACTATGATCTGAAGAAAATATAAAGAAATAAGCAGGAAGCGGATCTTTGCTCTCAAGGCGTTTATATAGTCTATTAGCAGCTTTCAGACAGGGCACCAGCAATCATTCCAAGATATATCTGGTAAGTGTTAAAGGAGGTCCACACGAAGAGCAACAGAGAGGATGTGAACAAGAACACGGCATCACCAGGGAAGGGTTCAGGTGGCAGGGGGAGTGGTGACAGGAGACTTGAAGGTTAAGTAGTATTTCAGCAGGTACATAGAGTAAAAATCAGCATTCCAGAAAGAGAAAGGGGCACTCACAGTTCTGCTTCCGGGATTCTCAACCTCAGCATTATTGACGTTTGGGGTCAGACAACCCTTTGTTGCGGGGTGGGGGGGGTGCTGTCCTGTGCAGACTGGGACGTTTGGCAGCCTCACTGGCCTCCCGCTACTCCATTCCAGTAACACCTCCCCCGAGTCATGACAAGCAAGAATGTGTCCAGATATTGCCACATATCCCTGGGGATGGGGAGCAAAATCATCTCTGTTGAGAATCCTGATACATAAATTCTATACCGTGCAGATGCACACATCCATACATACATTTACAGTTTTTATCCTGTGCTGCTATTTGAACTGAGTCACATCCTTTGACTTGTCTGAAAGAAGGAATGAAGGTAATAATGTTTGCATTGAAAGATTATTGTAGGGATTAAATAATGTATGTCAAATCTTTGGCACATAGTTATTACTGTTCCTTAAGTCAGTTGGTCATGGGATTTTAGAGCAGAAGTTGGTAGGTTCTTAGCTGATTTTTTTTTAATCTTTTAATATCAAAGAATGGGTTGGTTGGAGGGTATTAAACAGGGAGAACTCTGAAGGTGTAACTGTAGAGCAGGCAAAATATAATAAGGGCTGGGAGTGGGAAAGAAGGAATGGCTGTAGGAGAGAGACTTTAAACAACTTTATTGAGTTATATTGACATCCAATAAGCAGCACTTATATAAAGGGTATAATTTGCTGAGTTTGACACACATAAACACCTGGGAAATCACCATCACAATCAAGATAGTGAATGTATCCCTTCGCCTCCCAAATGTCCTCATTCTTTCTGCAATCTCTCTCTCTCCCTACCCCTAGTCCTGTCCCCAGGCAACCACTGATCTGCTTTCTGTCACTTTTGATCAGTTTTACAATTACTAGAATGTTATAAAAACAGAATCATGCAGAGTGTGCTTTGATTTTCATCTGGCTTCTTTCATTCAACAGAGTCATGTTGAGACTCATGCACCTTACAGAATGTATCGATAATTTGATACTTTTTTGCTGAGTAGTATTCTGTCATATGGATATGCCACAACTTGTATGTTCATCTGTTTGTTGATTGACATTTGGGCTGTTTTCAGGTTTTGATTATTACAGATAAAACTGCAATGGACTTTTGCATATACTCTTTGTGTGGACATGTGCTTTCTTTTCTGGTAAATACCTAGAAGTGGAAAGGCTGGGTCCTATGTTAGGTACATATTTAACCTTTTGAGAAATTGTTTTCCAAAATGGTGTGATGTTTATGTCACCATCAGTAGTGTATACTTAGTATGATGAATCTTTTTCACTTAACCAATCTACTGCATCTGTGTCTCATTGTGGCTTAAATCTGCATTTCCCTAATGACTAATGACATTGAACATCTTTTCATGTGCTTTTTGGCATCACATATCTTCTTGGCACAGTATCTATATAAATCTTTTATTTTAAAAAATTGAATTTTTGTCTTATTATTATGTGCCAAGTATTCCTTATATATTCTAGATTATGTCTTTTGTCAAATATGTATCTTACAAATATTTTCTCCTGGTCCGTGGCTTGCTTTTGAAAATCAAGTATTTTTCTGCTTTGTTTTGTTTTGGTAAGATCCAGTATATTAATTTTTTCTTTTATAATTTGATCTTTTTATGTATTCTTAAAGATACTTTACCAAACTCAATGTCATACAATATCACTAAGATTTGCTCCTATATCTTAGTCTAGATGTTTTTTGTTTTGTTTTGTTTTGTTTGTTTGTTTGTTTGTTTGTTTTAAGCTCTTACATCCAGGTCTGTGTTTCTGTTTGTAATTAAATTTTGCATATTAAAATTACATAGGAGATGGGGCGCCTGGGTGGCTCAGTTGGTTAAACCCTCTGCTTTTGGCTCAGGTCATGATCCCAGGGTCCTGGGATCGGGCCCTGCATCGGGCTCCCTGCTCCACAGAGGAGCCTGCTTTCCTTCCTCTCTCTCTGCCTGCCTCTCTGCCTACTTGTGATCTTTGTCTGTCAAATAAATTTTAAAAAAAAATTTTAATTGCATAGGAGAGGAGTGACATTAGCATCATAGCAGCACAAGCTGACACTCATTTTGTCCCCCTCTCAACAACAAAAAATCAGCATCTATTCACAAACAAAAGTGGCTTTGTTGGAGCTTTGGGATCCAGGACCATACTCAAGGGACCAGGAAAAGTTCCACCAATCTGTTAGTTAAGTAATAGGCAGCAAGACCTTGGTCCCTACAGCAGACCCTCAAATGGCCCATGAACCACCTCCATCCCTTCTTGGCCATGGCCCAGGAGCCCTTGGAAAACACTGTCTTAGACCAATCACCTACAGACGAGACTGGAAGTTTTCACTGCTGGGTTCTACCAAATATTTAAAGAATTAATGCAAATTCTTCTGAAACTCTTCCCAAAAAATTTAAGAAGAGGAGACGCTCCCAAACTCATTTTAATGAGCAAGCATTACCCTAATACCACGGCCTGATAAAAACACTATAAGAAAGGAGACCTACAAGGGTGCCTGGGTTGCTCAGTCAGTTAGTGTCTGCCTTCGGTTCAGGTCATGATCCAGGGTTCTGAGATCAAGCCCAACATGGGCTTTCTGCTCAGTGCCAAGCCTGCTTCTCCCTCTGTCTCTGCTGCTCTGCCTCCATGTGATCTTGCTACTTCCTTCTGTCAAATAATTAAATAAAATCTTTTTTTTTATTATAGAAAAGAGTACAGACCAATATCTCTGATGAACATAGATGTGAATATCCTAACAATATATCAGCAAACCAAATTCAATATCATAGTAAAAGGATCATACACTATTATCAGGTAGATTTTATGTCTGGGATAAAGGAGGGATAACATCAGCAAATCAATAAATGTGATATGCCACATTAATAGAATAAAAGGTAAAAAATCATATGATCATCTCAATAGATGCAAAAAAAGGATTTAACAAAATACAGCATCCTTTCATAATAAAGACAGTCAATAAATTGGGTATAGAAGCAACACAACTTCACCTCAACATATTTCAACAACTTCAATATCTTCAACACACTTAGATATTCAACTAATAAGAAGTATGTAGGAAGCCCATAGCTAACATCACTCTTAATGGTGAAAGGTTGAAATATCTTCCTCTAAGATCAGGAACAAGACAAGGGTACCCACTCTCAGCATTTGTATTCAACATATTATTGGAAGTCCTAGACAGAGCAACAAGACAAGAAAAAAAAAAGTCATCCAAATCAGAAAAGAAGAAGGAAAATTATCCTTGTCTGTATGTGATATGATCTTATATAGAGAAAATCCTAAAGACTCAACCAAAATACTGTTAGAACTAATCAATGACAACAATCAAGTTACAGGATAAAAAATCAATATACAGAAACCAGCTGCATTTCTATACTCTAACAACAGAGTATCTGAAGAGGAAATCCCGCTCACAGTGGCATCAAAAACAATAAAATACTTGGGAATAAATTTAATCAAGGAGGTGAGAGATCTGTACACTGAAAACTACAGGATTTTAATGAAAAAAATGGGAGACACAAACGAGTAGAAAGATATTCATGTTCATGGATCAGAATGTATATAGTTCAATTGGTTGATCATACTAGCCAAGCCATCCATAGATTTAATCATTGGAGCTATCAAAATTCAATATTCCAATGGCATATTTCACAGAAATAGGGGGAAAAAAAAAACAGAAAAAAAATGTGTTTGAGACCACAAAAGACCCTGAATTGCCAAAGTAGTCCTGACAAATAAGAACAAATATGGACATATCACACTTCCTGATTTCAAATTATACTACAAAGATGTAATAATCCAAACAGTATGGTACTGGCATAAAAATAGACCTATAGACCAATGAAGCAGAATCAAGAGCCCAGAAACAAGCCCTTGCATATACAGTCAACTAGTATTTGACAAGAAAGCCAAGAATACTCCATGAAAAAAGGCTAGTCTAGTCAAAAATGGTACTGTGAAAACTGGGTAATCAAAGGCAGAACAACAAAATTGGATCCCTAACTTACAGCACTCACAAAAATCAACTCAGAATAGATTTGAACACTTAAACATAGGACCTGAAACCATAAAACTCCTAGGAGAAAACTTAGGGGAAAATCTCCTTGACATTGGCCTCTGCAGAGATTTTCTGGGTATGACACCAAAGCACAAGCAACAAAAGCAAAAATAAATAAGTGGAACTACACAGAAGTAAAAAGCCTGTACAGAAAAAGAAACAACAAAATGGAAAGGCAACCTGGGGAATGAGAGACAATGTTTGAAAATCTGATATATGTAAAATATACGATAATATATTACAATATTAAAAATATATTAAAATATATTTTAAAAACTCAAGTGGAGCCCTGGGTTGCTTTTTCAAATAAACAAAATCTTTTTAAAAAATACATAAGCAGTTCAATACCAAACACAATCTAATTTAAAAATGGGTGGGGAAACTGAGTAGACATTTTTTTAAAAGATTTTATTTATTATTTGATAGTCAGGGATCACAAGTAGGCAGAGAGGTAGGCAGAGAAGGCGGGGTGTGGGGGGAAGCAGGCTCCCTGTTGAGCAGAGAGCCCGATGCAGGGCTCAATCCCAGGACCCTGAGACCATGATCTGAGCTGAAGGCAGAGGCTTTAACCCACTGAGCCACCCAGGTGCCCCTGAGTAGACATTTAAAACACACACACACGGCCAAATAGGTTCATGAAAAGCTGCGCTGAATCACTTAATTATCAGGGAAATACAAATCAAAACCGGGAGATAATCACCTCACACCTGTTAGAATGGCTTTCATCGAAAAGACAAGAGGTAACAAGTGTTAGTAAGGATGTAGAGAAAAAGGAACACTTGCGCACTGTTGATGAGAATGCAAACTGGTGCATCCACTCTGGAAAACAGTGTGGAGTTTCCTTAAAAAAATTAAAAATAGAACTACCCTATGATCCAGCAATTCCGCTTCTTAGTATATATCCAAAGGAAGTGAAAACAGGATCTTGAAGAGATAGCTGTATGCCCATGTTTACTGTAGAATTATTCACAATTGCCAAGATATGGAAACAACCTAAGTGTCAGTCGAAAGATGAATGGCTAAAGAAAATGTGAGATATCTTCTATCTTACTATTTACCTATCAATCTAGGAATAATATTCAGCCACGATAAAGAAGAGTTATCCTGCCATTTAAGAGAACACGGATTGAATTTGAGGACATTAGTCTAAGTGAAATAAGTCCGAGAAAGTAAAAAATTTATCAAGTTTATGTAGAACCTAAAAAAGCTCAACTCATAGAAACAGAAAGCAGAGAGGTTGTTACCAGGACCTGGGGTTTGGGGGGATGGGAAACGCTGTTTAAAAGATACTCGCTTCCAGTAATAAGATACATAATTTCTGGGGATGAAATGAATGACTTGGTGATTATAGTTAGTAATTCTATATAATATACTTGAAAATTGCTAAGACTAGGTCTTAATGGTTCTCACCTCAAAAGAGAAATGATAATTATGTGATGCGGTGGAGATGTTAACCAGCTTTCCTGGTTAACATACCATTTTACAATATGTAACTGTATCAGATCCACACATTGTATACTTTAAATTTAACACAACGTTATGTTCAATTATATCTCAGTAAAGCTGAAAAGTATATATAAGAAAGACAGAAGTGTTGAGATTCATATCTTTGAATATGATTGCCAAATTGTTCCAGCATAATTTGTTGAAGTGATTGTACTTTTCCCATGGAATGCTTTGGCACGTCTGTTGAAAGTCAAGTGATCTTATGTGTGTGTGTGTGTATTTTTGGACTCTATTCTGTTTTATATATGTGTATAATGTAAACATGATATATGTCATGTAATGTTATTTATATGTATTAGATACATATACATACACATTATATATGTATATATGTACATTTTTATTTATATCATATATATGTACATATATATTTACATATATACACATACACACATATATGTATATATGTGTGTATGTGTATATATATACACATATATATACACATATGATATATGTATAGTCAGGGATATATATATATACATATACACATATATGTATATATGTACTTTTTTATATTTATATGATATAAATAAAAAATTTTTCTCTTTGATCTCAATACCCCCATTTTCTTGATTATTACTAGGGCTTTATTACATCTTAAAATAAGGTAGTTTAAATTCTCCAACTTTGTACTTCTTATTCAAAGTTATTTCGGCTATCTTAGGTCCTTTGCATCTCAATATAAATTTTGGCTAGCTTTTCAAACAAAGAAGCCTTCTGGGTTTTTATTGGGATTGTATTGAATCAATAAATCAATCTGGGGAGAATTGACATGTTAGCAATATTGAATCTTCTGATCCCCAAGCACAGTAGGTCTCCCAACTGATTTTTGGTTTTCTCTAATTTCTTTGAGCCTTGTTTTGTAGTTTTCAGTATACAGATCTTTCACATATTTTGTCAAATTTATCCATATGTAATTTGTATTAGTTATTGTAAGTGGAATTTTAAATAATTTCTATTTTCAATTGTTCAATGTGCAAATATAGAAATGCAATTGATTTTTGTGTATTGCCCTTGTACCCTGAAATTTTGCTATGTATTAGTTCCAAGTAGATTTTGCATACTCCTTACGATTTTCTACAGAGTTAGTTATATTGTCTGTAAAGACCATTTTAATCTTTAATGTCTAATTTGGAAGCTTTTATTTCTTTTTCTTGCTTTATTGCATAGCTTAAAACCTTTGGTAAAATATTGAATAGAAGTGATTAAAAACAGGCATCCTTGTCTAGTTCTCAATGTGAGGGTGAAAGCATTCACTCTTTCACCATTAAGCATATTTGGTGTACTGGTTTTGGGTTTTGTTTTTGTTTTTGTTTTTGTTTTTGTAAATGCCCTTTATCAGGTTGAAGGTTTTCTTCCATTTCTATTTTTCTGAGAGTTGTGGTTATTATAAAAAGATATTTAATTTTAAATGTTTTTTCTGTATCTGTTGAGATGATCACAAAGTTAGTATTGTTTTTAATCTGATAATATGGTGAATTACATTGCTTCTTTATTATGCATTAATCAATTTTTTTTTAATTTGACAGAGACCACAAGTAGGCAGAGAGGCAGGCAGAGAGAAAGGAGGAAGCAGTCTCCCTGCCAAGCAGACAGCCCAACGCGGGGCTCAATCCCAGGATCCTGAGATGGTGACCTGAGCCGAAGGCAGAGGCTTTAACCCACAGAGACACCCAGATGACCCGAATTGATCAATTACTCCTTAAGTAAGCATTTTTACTATAAAGAGGACTTAAATGTTCACAGTAACAGAAATGATAGCTTAGTCACGGAATTTCAGGCATTAATCAGAAGATAAGCGAAGTCTTTGGAGCAGAGGAGCTGGAATCCTCAGGGAACAGCTGTAGACTATCCGTGTTTCTACTTGGCTTCCACCAGCCTGGTTTCAGGTACAGTGAGTGCTAAGTGTTTTCCAAGTATGAATTACAACGATTTAAGAATCTTCCTCTGTTCTTACATTAAAAAAGGGAACATGGGACGCTTGGGTGGCTCAGTTGGTTGAGCAGCTGCCTTCAGCTCAGGTCATGATCCCAGCATTCTGGGATCGAGTCCCACATCCGGCTCCTTGCTCAGTAGGAAGCCTGCTTCTCCCTCTGCCTCTGCCTGCCTCTCTGTCTGCCTGTGCTCACTCTCTCTAACAAAAAAACAAACAAAAAAAAAGTTTAAAAAAAAAAATGGAACATGCCTCATTACTTTGTGTTCAAAGTACTACGCTCTTCCTGCTCTCCAGGAAAGTCCAGTTCTGACCAAATTCTTTACAACATAGGAACCTGAATCTCAAGTTTTTCACCTCTGCTTTCTGCCCATATAACCGCATGCTCTGCCAAGGCCTCACAGATTGTATTTTTAAAATCCAACAGTAATTTGTCCCATAATACTTCAAATGCAAACCAAAGTTGAGATGCAATTAAAGCACTGAAACACCCAGCCCCTTATCTTATAATAAACTCTGATGATCTATCACTCTATTTCTGCTGCCTGGTAATTCGAGAACATAAAGGGACTTTATTCTGTGTAGGAGGGAAAAAAATAGGGATAGATTTGCTGAAGTTACAGAAACAATGATAAGAGGAGATATGAAATCAACAAGGAAATGGTTGCCAGGCAACATGCTTGGTTGTCAAAGAGATAGAAAGAGATAGAGCATTCTTCAATAATAACCCATGAGCAATCTTCAATAATGGCTCATAAATCTCTCAGCTAGAAAATGTCTATGTCATTAGTGGGTTACAGCAAACACTTTTCCAAAGAACCAAAGCATACAGCTATCCTATTCCATTCCATAACAAGAACCATGCTGTAAATATAAGGCCCTAGGGTGATGCATGTTTGAGGAGTGTAGGGTCCTTGCTAAGTGGAACATTTTGTAGCTTTTTTCTATAGTTGTATCCGCAGCTGTATGTACTATTTTTACTCAGCACAATGAACTGCAGTCCCATGATGCACCCAAATTGTGCCCAATATCTTGTTTTGCAAGCCTGGTAAAGTCTTGGTGGTTCGATCACCAACATATGGCCTCTGAGTCTCATTTGTAAACACGACTGTAACCAGGCATGAAGACTGCAGGATGTTAAGGTTTAAAGGAAACTTATAAGACATTGGGACTGCATTCTTCACTTCCCAGGTGAGGAATGTGGCTTCTATGATTGATATATTAATGGCCATCTCCTTTTGGGATTTGAGTCTACCATTCGAAATAGAACCTGGTCTTTAAGCTTGGAGTCTTCTGCAGCTGTGCTCATTCTGTCGTTTTCCTCCATGAAAAGACTCTTTTTTTTTTTTTTAAAGATTTTATTTATTTATTTGACAGAGATCACAAGCAGGCAGAGAGGCAGGCAGAGAGAGAGGGGAGGAAGCAGGCTCCCTGCCAAGCAGAGGGGCTTGATCTCAGGACCCTGGGATCATGACCTGAGCCGAAGGCAGAGGCTTTAACCCACTGAGCTACCCAGGCGCCCCTGAAAAGACTCTTTGACAGAGAATTCTGCTCTACTCATCCCTGGTCACTGGCCACTGTTACAGCACATTAACACATCATTTCACAGGAGTATTAATACATCAACCTGAGCAATGATCTTCAAGACAAGGAATGAATTATAATGCAATACTGTGGCTAAGAACACACACACTCTGGCGCCATACTGTCTAGGTTGAAACTTGGCTCTTTTTGAACCTTGACAACTTGTCTCTGTGCTTTGTTTTGCCATCAGTAAGCCAAGGATATTAGTTATACCTAAATTCATCAGACTGTTGAGAGGATTAAACAAGCTCTAAGCAAACAGGTAAAGTTTAGAAAAGTTCCTGTCACACAAGCATTTTGTAGTATGAGAATATTACCTTCTTTTGTTTTAGAGTTGGATATATGTCGGTATCATTGTTGACCATTGCAAAACAAATTCTCCCAGAGTTACGGATTGGAACTAGGAAGGGCTGTGCCCATCGGCAAGGTGCAGGGTTGGGAGAGGTGATGGGAGAAAAGGAAGCACCTTTTCTTTCCTTTCCTTTTCTTTTCTTTTCCTTGGCATTTTTAATTTACTACATGAGCCACTTGATTGCTGGATTGGTGATTCTTAGCAATATAAATTAAGCGATTATCTGGCTTTTCCTCACAGGATTTTCCATGTCAATGTTGATTTTTATTTACTTTTATTTCTTCTAAAGAGTAGCCAGCAAAGAAGTTTACCAAGAACTGTACTCATTGTTGTAACAAAACTGGTTAACTGCTTAGAAAAAAAAGCTTTCCTGCTTAATGGGTGATAAGTTTGCTTATATTTATAAGGCTTTCTTGACATACAAAAGAAAAGAGCAGTCTAGAGAAAGAAAAATACAAATAGGGTGAGAATTCTTTATTATCACTTGAACACATAAAAACCAAACACAGAGCTTCAATCCTAAGGGACGTTGCTTTCTTCACAAGGTAATTTGATCATTCAAAATGGATTTATCAGGGCACCTGGGTGGCTCTGTTGGTTACGTGTCTGCCTTTGGCTCAGGTCATGATCCCAGGGTCCTGGGATGGAGCTTGGAGTCCTGCCATTGGGCTCCCTGCTCAGAGGAGAGTCTGCTTCTCCCTCTGCCTTTGCCCCTACCCCCTGCTCTTGCTTGCACCCTTTCTCTCTCTCTTTCAAATAAATAGAAAATAAGAAAAAAAACCTCATTGATTTTAGCACATGTCATTTACCAAAATATAGACTTTTTAAAGAGTTTTATAAGTTGTATAAAGTCCAATAAAGGTGATCCCTAGTTAGGAAATTGGATGGTTGCAATGATTGAAAAACAACAACAAAACACATTATCTAAAAGAGAACTGAAGGGTAATGTGTGGATAAAACACTCGGTTCCAGGATTACCTGACTCCCTCCACCTCTTCCGTTCTGCCCCTCTGGCAAAGTAAGTCACTTCTTTCTTTGAAAATGCTGAGTCCCTGCCTCTGTCCTGTACCTCTCATGCTTTATTGTGATAATTTGCTTCTGGTACTTGTCTTCCAAAATAGTCACCATCCAAAAGAAGGATTTTGTCTCAGTTACCTTTTAATCTTTAGCACCTAAGGCCATGAGAGGCACACACACCTGGCTCATTTTCCACCTGTTGAAGGGCTGTGAGGACAGAGAACTTTCCATCTGGGCCCTGGTTGGGGAGCTTTCCAGTTCCTAGGACTGGAATCCTGTCGAATCCTCGTCGAGCCAACGGCACCTTAGAAGTCATCCACCCAGCCTCTCCCCCTGACGCCCAGACACACAACTACCTCTCATGGCGCATATCTTAGGGTTACTATGCCATGGTCATATATGTTGCAAATATTTTCTACAGGTAGAAAAAATTTATGAAATGAAATATGTAAATCTCTCCTTTATGACTCTGGTCATTTGTTTTATGAAGCCCTTTCTCACTCAAGGATTTTAAATATGTTCTCTGAGGTTTTATTTCAGTACTTTTATTACTTTATCTTCTTAATTTATAGCTTTATTTTTTCAGTTTCGGTCTTTAATCTACCTGAGATTCCTTCAGGGTATGAAGTGGAGACATTTTTTTTTTCCCCAAAAGTCAGCCGATTGCCCCAACCCCCACTTAGTCCATCCACATTAATTATTTAACAAACTCCCACATATTCACACAGATTCATCATTAGACACTCTGTCTTCTTCTGTTGATTGATTTGTCGATTCTGAGAGCCATAATGCTTACATTATTATAGTTTGAGTTTTCTTTCATTTTCCCCTCTTTTTAAAAGAATTTTTCCTGTTTTACTCATTTACGTCTCCAGGAAAACCTTTAATTGGTTTACCAAATTGGGGTTTTGATTGGAATTATGTTAGAACTAGAGATGAATTTGGGGCAATTCTTGCCTCGACCACATTGGTTCTGTCTTGTGATATGGTTGCTGTGAGTCATTTTCCCTGTTTTTCACTCAAGTTTCATGGTTTCCTTTCTTCTCTTGCACTTCTATTAATTCCTAGATATTTTCTAATTTTGTTGATAAGGTCAATGAGATCTTTTAAAAATTTTTTAAAGATTATATTTCTTTATTTGACGGAGAGAGCGAGCACAGGGAGGGGGAGCAGGAGAGAGAGGGAGAAGCTGACTCCCCCCTGAGCAGGAGTCCTAGGCGGTCAGTACTTAAGCCAAGAACCCGGGATCAGGACTGGAGCCAAAGACAGATGCTTAACCAACTGAGGCACCCAGGCATCTCAGTAAAAGGGATTTTTATTACAATTTCTAACTTACTATCATGTTAAATAGAGACCTATTAATTTTTGTAAATTCATCTGGAATCTTGTTATCCTGTTGGTCTCATTATAACTAGTAAGTTATAATAGTTTGTGAATCGATTCTCTAATTCTCTAGATATTTTCTTTGTCTTTTCCCAATCCTCATATTTTAGTTCTCCTTCTTGAGCCATTTCACTATCTGGAATGTCTAGAAAAATGTATAATACCATATGTGATAAGAGGTCTTGCTTTGGTCTTGACTTTAATGGAAATGCTTGTAGTATTTTAATACCAAGCATGATGCTGGTTTCTAGAAGAAACTTATTAACAAGTTAAATGTTACTAAATGTTTTTCCGCTATTTATTGAAACAAGTATATATATGTTTTTCTTTTTTGTGATTCTTGTAGGTTTTCTCTTATATTGTTTATTTTTATTTCATTTTATTTTTTTCTCTATTTCTTCTTATATTGGTTTTCTTCTTGGAATTAGTAATTGAGTGATTACGACATGTACTACTAGGTTATCTAATGCTGAATTGTTCTTGCTTTCATAAGCACAGATCCACCTTAGTTACATCTATTAAAAAACGAATGGGTAATTAAATTGTAGTATATCTATACAATAAAATACTGGTTGGCCTTGAAAGAGAATGAATTAATACATGTAGTAACATGGATGAATCCCCAGATCAGGTCAGGGGAAAAGTCAGAGACAAAAAGCACCTGTTGTAGGATTCCATTTATTTCAAATCCTAGAACAGACAAAAGTTATCTATAGTGATATCGAAAAAAATCGGTGGATGCCTGGGGTGACAGAAGTGTTCTATCTATTGATAAGGGTAGTGCTTTCGTGCATATATACATTTGTCAAAATTCCTTGAACTTCATACATTAAGCGGGTGATTATAAACTATACTTCAGTAGGTTGATAAATAAGAAAAAAAATCTATGCTATTGTCACAGTCTTGCAGCTTGTTTTGTCTTTAGTACCTAAAACAGGGTATGGGACCTACTAGGGTGAATGGAGTAATTGCACTTAAGATAGAAATCCCCAGGGCCACCTGGCCTTCAGTGCTCTACATGATCCAGACTCTTCACTCCCTGGACACATCCCTCTTGTTCTTCCCTTTACTTGTTCATCTTCAATCACACCATCCTGATTTTGTTTCCCTAACCTTGTGTCTTTGATCACATTCTTCCCTTTGCAAGGGGAGTACCTGTCTGCTCCTAGATTAGCTGTGCTTTGGGGATTTACAGCTCTGTTTCGACAGTACACCCCGGGATAAGTATATCCAGGAGAGGGAGTAGATAGATACCAGCATACATAGGCTGATAACAAGGTAAGTACAGACCAACTAATTACCAGTTTACCAAATAATGCAGAAGAAAATGCCTCCCAGAATGTTGGCACTCTTTCCTTGGGTTGCAATAAAGGAAAAGATATGAGCAAAAGCACAAGATTAAGGTGCCAGCAGCCATACTGGTACCATTGCTATCCAATGGGTGGTTAACCAAATGAGTTATTGGAGAACTAGTTCATGAACTAGTTCATGAACATAAGCTACCTCAGGGCAAGGGCCTCACTGGGCTCATTGTCCATCGTTGCATCCTTAGAGCATATTCCAGAGCTTAGCACATAATATACACAGAATAAAAGTTAATTAGAAAAATGAGTGAATAAAATCGATTTGAACACTCTTTTTTTTTTTTTAAGATTTTATTTATTTATTTGAGAGAGAGAGACAGTGAGAGAGAGCATGAGCGAGGAGAAGGTCAGAGGGAGAAGCAGACTCCCCATGGAGCTGGGAGCCTGATGTGGGATTCGATCCTGGGACTCCGGGATCATGACCTGAGCCGAAGGCAGTCGTCCAACCAACTGAGCCACCCAGGCATCCCCAATTTGAACACTCTTAAGAGATATGTCATGCCACTGTTGTGGTCCAATGGAAGATGGTGAGCTTTGACTATGAAGGACTTTACATGTTCTAGGCTAACAATTTTTTTTTCCGGAGTTACTATATTTTTGCTTAAAAGAAAACCCACAATCATTAAAAAATATTAATTTTTTTAAAGTAGTTCAGCAAGTAATGTAGGACATGAGTGATAATAACAAATTAATGAGTTTTAAAATATAAAACTCCTGGTGTGCTCAGGTGGCTCAGTCAGTTAAGCATCCAACTGTTGATTTCAGCTCAGGTCATGATATCAGGGTCATGAAATTGAGCCCCCTGTCCATGCTCAGTGTGGAACCTGCTTAGGATTTTCTCTCTCTCCCTGTCCCTCTGCCCCACCCCTTCCACTTGCACTCTCTTTCTCTAAAACAAACAAACAAATAAACAAATAAATAAAATAAAAGCATATAAGTCCTTATAGTAGTATAGTTATGTCATGTAAAAGCAATTGAAAATTTTAATATCTCTTATTTTGCCTTGATTGAAAACACCTGGGTTTACCTAAAAATAGGAAAATCTTACCCAGTTTCCTAAATATCTCAGGCAATGTACCAAATTTTGCATAGAAAACTAAAATTTACAGTGCATATTCTATCTTTGAAAACTGACCTTTTAAAATACTGTACAGCGACCAAATATTTAAGTCATTCATAAACTCATTTATCTGCTGAAACAAAATATCTTATTACAAGGATTTGGTGTAACATAGTTACAAACTGAAGGAAGCGCTTGTGCAAGAACTCTTTGAAAACCTCTTTCAGTAATATCCTCTTGTTCTTGTTATGCATTGCCCCCCCCTTTTTTTTCCAATTGTCCCACCTGTGTACTAGAAAATCACCTTCAGGGGTGCCTGGGTGGCTCAGTAGGTTAAAGCCTCTGCCTTCCAGGATCAAGTCCCAAGTCCAGCTCTCTGCTCCGAGTCTGCTTCCCCCTCCTCTCCCTGCCTGCCTCGCTGCCTACTTGTGATCTCTGTCAAATAAAGAAATAAAATCTTAAAAAAAAAAAAAGAAAAGAAAAGAAAGAAAGAAAGAAGAGAAAATCACCTTCGTTCCATGCACACATGTGGTTTTGCACTACAAATTATTCTTTGGCAGTCTAATTTTGAACGGATCCATTCACCCCACATCACTCCCTTCACACCCCGTAGACTGGGCCCCTGTCACCGCAGCTACTGACCATTCGATCTCAGATCATAAAGTGCCTGATGTCAAGTTCAGTCTATATAATTAGAACACACTGAGCGTTTGGATGAAGAAATGCTTTAGAGCTGTACACGTTTGTGAGCCAGCCACCTCTCCAAGGTTAAAGTGTAACACATCCTTCTTCAGTGCCCCCAGCTGTTTGTTTGTTTGTTTAATGCCCAATTCTTCTTCCAAAGCATTTCTTGTCCCCAACAAGATCGTTTTTTGTAGTGATCTCAGCTTTTGGCAGTGGCATTGGAGGTGAACAGGGTGCAGAATTCATGCCATGGAAAAATGGTAACTCAGCAGGTTCTACCAAAATGCCCTTTACCTCCTGCCTCTAAGCAATCCCAGGTCATATTCTTCCTTTCCAAGAGCAAGTTTATTTGAGATTGTAGAATTATTGAAGGTTTCCTTTTCAGTGGCTGAGACTGGCAGCTGAGAGTGGAATGGTAACATTAATATTGAAGGACAGACTCTCTAAGACTCACTTAGAATGCATTTCTCATCCCTCTGGGTGAGACTTGGTGGTGACACTCTGGGGACCTTTCAGCTCATGATGAATCACGGTGATCTCAGCACTGCGGAGCTCTGAGCTGCAATCCCCACTCCACTTCTCGTCTGTAGAACAAAGACGGTAACACCCACCTCATGGGGTTGGCGTTAATACAAATGTCACGTATGAAACATGAGGCTGCCCCGTGTCATTCTTCATGAAGTTTGAGTGAGTCTCTCCCTGACCTAAACTGGGAGAAGTTATGGGCACATGACAGTTCTAGGTTACAATCTTATAATTTATTTCTGAGTGAGGAAGAATCAAGAATAGCAAGAACATGACAGTAATCTGTTTAAGGAAAAACACCAATGTAGAAATCGCCTGAGCAATTTGACTTTGGATGATGTTAAAAGCCCTCTTGATTTGGTAGTACCCAACCAGATTCCCCTTTTCTTCGGGTAGTCAAGACAGCGTTTCTGACCTATAAAAACTCTGAAGATAGGGGCGCCTGGGTGGCTCAGTGGGTTAAGCCACTGCCTTCGGCTCAGGTCGTGATCTCAGGTCCTGGGATCGAGTCCCGCATCGGGCTCTCTATTCAGCAGAGAGCCTGCTTCCCTCTCTCTCTCTCTGCCTGCCTCTCCGTCTACTTGTGATCTCTATCAAATAAATAAATTAAATCTAAAAAAAAAAAAAAAAACTCTGAAGATATTTGGAAGCCTGTTCTCCAAAGCTGTACCTTCACAAAGTCTGGCTACCTTAATCATAATTTTTGAGTTCTAGCCTGGGAGATAAAGAGGGAAAGGCTCAAGATTTGGAAACCTGCCTTTGGGAACATGCTCTCAGACCGCTACGAAGATGTTCCCTCCTTGGGGCACTGGCCTCCATCAACTAATCTGAGGTTTGTCTTTTCACTCTCAATAGCGCATGATACAGGACTGAAGTTCTTAATTTTCACTTGGCCCAGCTTATCATAAAAAATGTCCAAATGCCTAGAAATAAATTTAACAAAAAGTTGTTTGTGTGTGTGTGTGTTGTTAAGAAATCACAAGTTCATGAACATACATTTGTATATGACCTTCTAAAATTTTATTGTTTTGCTCTCAGAGTTTAAGTCCAGCTGGTATGAATATTTGTTCAGGTTCAAGACAGGAATCAACTTGAATTACTTTCCATACGCATTCCCAAATATCCCAGAACAATTGATTGAAAAATTTCTTCCTTTGAAAAATTTCTCAACTTTGAAGTGCCATGTTTGTTACAGCTATGATGACCATATGACTTATTATCCAAACTGACTCAATTTTTAGAGTAAAAGAGAACATTGACATTAGTTAGAGGAAGTCTCAATTTAATTATGTCCTGTCACCTGGTTCTTCTTCCAAGACTGTCTTGGATATCCTTGGTCATTTACATTATTGTATAAATACTAGAACTACTTAACATGTTCCACCAAAAATATCTGTAGCTTATATCTATTTCTATGGTATTTGTACCATATATATTCTCCATTCTTTTCTTTTAAACTCTATTTTTATGTTACAGACATATTTCCTATAAACACCAGATAGTATTATTTGCAATCTAGCCTAAACATCTTTGTCTTTTAACTGGCACAGTTAGCCAATTTGCATGTTAAAGTTACCTAGATATTTGGTGTTTAATATACCATCTTGGTATTTCTCATGCCTGCTCTATGTACTTTTCTCTCATCTTTCTTCTTTTTGGATAGTTTATTTATTCTCTTTGGGTTTTTTTTTTTTTTTTTTTTTTTTTTTTTTGGTTATAAACCCTTTCACTCCTCTTCCAGTGGTTACCTTAGACTATACAACATGCACCCCTGACTTATCAAAATAGAATGTAATTGTAATTGTGCTTCTGTTCTATTCTCTTCCCAGACAATGTAAGGACTTTAGAGTTTTCACCTTATTTCTTTCCAGAAGAAGAAAACAAGGAAGGAAAGCTTTCCGACAACAGATTTGCCAAAATGTTTTTTTTTTATTCTGAAGACTGTCATCATGGACATCAGTTCCTTCAGGCCAAGAACTCCCTGTTTTACTCTTGGCTTGTCTAAGATCCAAGAGAACAAGAAGGGGACTGAGATGAGTCCGGCTTATAGAATCTTAGGAACATTTATTAACCAGCCAACTAGTTTTGTGGGAACAAGAAAATGCAGCATTTCAAGCCTCATTCCAAGCAGTACATGTATATCAATCACAGTCCACCCCCCACGTCCCCCCACAGCCTGCATAAAGCCATCCCATTGCCACAAAAACGAGTATCACATGACTGAAGTCAAGAACCTTCATCAGAAAACATGCAAGAAAACAGTTAACAAGTGAGATCTTGGCACCCCCTCTTTGCTTAATAGCGTTTCCCACTATATTATTCTTTCTGTCATTTCTTAGCATCTTTTATGATAAGACACCTACTTCTTGACTCCATGTAATCCCACACCAATGCCACAACACGTAGGATAAAGGAGAATGAAAAGGAGAAGGCAGGCTATGACCTGGATAGCCTGGTGGCTCTAACAGTTTGAAAGAATAAGAACCACCACCAAAAACACTAATCTTGTAGAATAAGGGATCAGAAATCTTGGCCAAGGCAATTTTGTCTTTATAAACCAGGCCCTTAATTGAGGCCCTATATTTCCACTGAATATCCGTTTTTAAGCTTCCTTTCTACAATATGTGTCTCTCGATTTGGGCTTTCAAAATTCTGTGTGTAAAATAAATTACAGAATTACCATGTTTCCTTTGGTTACCAGAAGAGCATAGCAACTTCATAGACTACTATGTTGTCAAGAATCTAACACATCTCGTTTCTTTTTTCTTTTTTTTTTTTTTTAACTTGCATTCAAAATCAATCACTGGACTTTGTCAATATAAAAAAAAATAGGAAAATAGATATCTGGGCCAAAGTTCATGGGTGTATGTAAAGAGGAAAGAGCTGAACTTACAAGTGAAATTAAAGATCTGCTTAGGGATGGTAGTGGTATTGGCAAAGATGTGTGAAACTTGACACCATTAAAAGTGCAGCTAACAAAGCTCTAAGCTTGACCTCCTATTTCCAGTCTCTAAGGGGAAGAAAGTCTGCCCAAGAACAGGATGTGAGATGAGGGATTGTGCCGAATGAAGAAAATGAATGGATGGTCAGCAACAAAGTTCTCCTCGTGCATCAGCATGGCAAAGGTGGCAATGCCTGCTGTAGCGGCCGCCGCCTCTGTGCCCTCTTCATTCACTTCCACAAAGGACTTGTGGACAACTTTTGATATGAAAAGATCCCTGGTTCCTGACATGCCAGACAGATCAGCCTTGCGACTAAAGAGATCCTCTATACCCAGGTGGGCTAGGTGGGAGTTGAGGTCATAGCTCTCCTCCAGTTTGAACTTGGGCAAGTGGACGTTGACTTCAACCCAATCCAGATTCTCAGCTTTGGTCCACTCGTGCAGTTTTTCCAGAGTCAACTGTTCCTCAATCTGGAATGAGAATGGGCAAAAAGAAGAAGTGAGAACAATTTTACATAAGCAAACTAGCAAAACATTATTGAAATGAACGGACCCATTATATCAGTTGTTAATTAGTCTCCTCCGTGTCTTGTCCCCAGACAGATTCCATTTGGAAGATGTCATTTCTTTCCAGGGACTGGAGAGAATATAACAGAGATACAGCTGTTCCCTGACAGTAGCTGAAAATGTAGCTGAAAACTTTGGGCTTTGGAGTAGTCACATCCATGAGCCACTTGACAAAAGAATGACAAAGCACTGGAAAGGAAAGAACCATCCCTAAGCACACACCAAGCACTGGCCACTACCACACAAGGCAGGTAGATACAACCGGAAGAGACACGAAGCATGAAGCTGGGAGCTGTTACCTTCTTGAGACCCGTGGACCCATCCTCAATGTCATCAGGCAACAGGATAATCATGCTGAGCTCCTTGCCCCGGTAAGGCAGTTCCAGCACACGGCACTTGAGGTCCTGGATGTAGCCAAATGGGAGTTTCTTCTTCTGATACATCATTTTCACAGTTTTTTGGTCTTCCTGAAGAGTTGAAAACAAACAAACGAATGGCTCACTCACATTTTTATCCCCATTCTCTTCGAGTCAAGAGTAAGTTTAGGCAGTTACCTCTCTCTTACCTTATTCAGTCGGAATGGGGCATTCGCAGTGTCTTCCTTCCGGAACTCGTCCTCCCAGCTGCCTTTGAAATAGACGGCGTTCACCAGCACGAGTTTAGTCATGCTGTCAACCGTACCTGCAGCCAACAGTTCTGGAATCTTCCCTAAAAAGATACAGTTAGCTTTTTAAAAATAAATCCATCTATCAGAATTCCAAATTGGAACTAACAATTGATTAGCACTGAAATGCAATCCAAAAGCAAATTCTGTACTTAATTTTCCTTTCACGTGGTATGAAGTTAGGAAAGCCCTATCAGCATGTTTCTAATTTAAATAATCCAAGTAAAGGGCTAATGAGCTAAAACAGGACATTTCTCCTTTTCTGGAGTATATGGTAAACAATGAGCTTTATTTTAAGAATGACCATTCTTTTTCAGGAAAAAAAAAATATCCTGAACAAAAGTATTTGGGGGCATTAGTAAACCACTTTTTCAAATCCTCTAAGTAGAAGCCTTCTCTCTCTCTCTCTCTCTCTCACACACACACACATACACACACACACACAGAGCAAAAGCAAAAAAAAAAAAAAAAAAAAAAAAAAGCTTTTAGTACATATCCAAAAAGTAGGGCAGTTACTCCACTGAAACAGGGGATCCACCCTAGACCACAGACAGTGCTGCCCTGAACAACTCTTTGTATGGAAGACAGGTGTTCTGCAGGTGCCCTGACTTCTCCCACGACTAGGTCAGAGACAGCTGTGCTCGAAAGTCCCAGCTACCATCCCTGATTTCTTAGACAAGAAGTGGACCAAAATTATTTATGACCACAGTGGTTTGTGAATATTCACTCACAAGTATGAGCATATTCCTTTCCATGTGTATATGAAATAATCTGGGCCAGGCTAGATTTCCCTCAAATTTTTTATTCCTTTTATTCTACATTCAAGGTGAGTTTTACGAGGGAAAATCTATTTAGCTACTTCAGTTAAATCATGCTGACATTTCCTCTGTGAAGAATTTTCTATGTGTGAACGCTGTCCAACTGGGTGGTGCAGAGTTCATGCCCAGGATGTACCCCAGGATTCCCAGGGTCAGGATGAGGGAACAGGAAAAAGGCAGAGGCAATCCCATGCAGGTGGGGAAGCTGGAGGAGGATGAGAATGTGTGTGATGCTTACATTCTGCCCTCTCTCTTACCTTCCGTCTGCCCTTTGACCCACTCATTAATCACCTTCCTCGAATCCTCAGAGGCTTGCTGAAAATCCACACTGGCCAATTCAGCACCATACATTTTCTGAGTTGAAGCTAGGAACTCCTGTTTAAAAAAAAAAGGTAACGTCATGAATAACTCCTACTACATACAGAGATAGTTTCCTAAAATCCTTTAAAGCAGAAATGGTCCTAAAGGTACAAATTGCATTATAACAACAACAACAAAAATTCTAACATTATACTTTTTTTTATTATGGTTAAAAAAAAAAAACTGGGGCACCTGGGTGGCTCAGTGGGTTAAAGTCTCTGCCTTCCACTCAGGTCAAGATCTCAGGGTTTGGGATCCAGCCCCGTATCGGGCTCTCTGCTCAGTGGGGAGTCTTCCTCCTCTCTCTCTCTCTGCCTGCCTCTCTGCCTGCTTGTAATCTCTGTCTGTCAAATAAATAAATAAAATCTTTAAAAAAAAAAAACCCACAGAACACTAAATTTTCCACCTTAACTATTTTTTAATGTATAGTTCAGTAGTTTTGGTGTTGCATAAAATTCTTTTCCAACATTTGGCTGACATTTTCATAAATAAGCAAATACTGATTGTCCTTGGAAAAGAATTATGGAATTCACTCTTGATTTAGCAAAACAGCCAGGATCAATCTTTTTCACTGTGAAGACTATAAAATGAAGCCATCAATTAATGGGAGTGCTGTCTGTCATATGTTTTCATTCTGTCTCATTTTTTCTGAGTTTTTATAAAACTTTTAAAACATTTCTATGGCTTGGTTATGCTAGAAAAAAGTCTTCTTTGTCTAAGTGAGTTTTTGAACAGGAAGTGCAAAGTACTTACAGGGAGGAAATTGTACGTCTTCTCTCCATATAACCTATTAGCAAGTTTCAGGATATAGGAAGCTCCACGTTTGTTGATATCAGCATTCAGACTCTGAAATCTTGAATGAATCTCTTCAACCATATCAAAATGAAGAGTCTAAAATAAAGAAAACATTCCTTCTATAACATTCTTATTTTAAATTATAAGGTGATTCCTTGGCATTTGTTTCCACCAAACTAAATAATTGTGTTTTGGGTTTTTTTTTTTTTTTTTTTTTTTTTTTTTTTACTGATTATTCATGATCTGCAGCCCGATATTTTATTAATTTTTCATAGGTGAACAAATAATAGAAAATCCAAAATGTACAGCTTTGTGAGATACAATAATTACATCAGAAACTACTTTTATGGGGCGCCTGGGTGGCTCAGTGGGTTAAAACCTCTGCCTTTGGCTCAGGTCATGATCCCAAGGTCCTGGGATGGAGCCCTCATCAGGCTCTCTGCTCAGCGGGGAGCCTGCTTCCCTTTCTCTCTCTGCCTGCCTCTCTGCCTACTTGTGATCTCTCTCTGTCAAATAAATAAATAAAATCTTTCAAAAAATAAAAATAAGAAAAATAAACTACTTTTATACTACTTTTTGTTATAATTCTAGTTTTACAGTATGAGTGGTTAATAAACTGTTTATACAAGTCTGCTTTTTGTCCCAAAGAAAATCATAAATAAATCATGTGCTTATCTTGTATCTAATATAATTTCACTAACGTTCTCAGAAATAAACAGAAAAAATAAGAAACATGACCCAGGTAGGAACTCAAAGTTACTATAGGCAGAGGGGGAATTTTTTTTTTTTTACTATACTATTAGCATCAGTAACTCACTTAAAAATAACTTCTTTAAACTTAATATTTGGCAAAAGTTTAGTTCCTCATGTATCAGTTACAAATCAAGAGTCCTTTTATGGTTTTATGAGGCCTGGGCTGGTTCTTTGCTTTTAAGACACAAGGAACAAACCTCAACAGTGTACAAAGTCCACTTCCTCACCAAGATACGGAATGTTTCCATAGTTGCTGCAATCAATCTGCTTCAGGGGAAATAGGGGTGGGGAGGACCTTGAAACTATTCTTCGCTGAAGGCATAAAGAAAGCCTCCAAATAGCAGTTGACAGGGAGCCCCAGGGTGGCTCAGTCCGTTAAATGTCTGCCCTTGGCCTCGGGTTTTGATCCTGGAGTCCGGGGATCAAGCCCCAGGCCGGGCTCCCTGCTCAGCCGGCAGTCTGCTTCCCCCTCTCCTCCTGCTTCTCCTCCTGCTCCTGCTCTGTATTTCTCACTTACTCTCTCTCAAATAAGTAAAAATTCTTTTTAAGATTTTATTTATTTATTTGACAGAGAGAGAGATCATAAATAGGCAGAGAGGCAGGCAGAGAGAGAGAGAGAGAGAGGGAAGCAGGCTCCCTGCTGAGCAGAGAGCCTGATGCGGACTCAACCCCAGGACCCTGAGATTATTGACCTGAGCCAAAGGCAGTGGCTTAACCCACTGAGCCACCCAGGTGCCCCATAAGTAAAATTTTTTTAAAAACAGAAGCTGGTATTAACCTTCAGGGAGTCACTAAAAATTACTTACTACCAGAGGGTAAGAAAAAAAGAAGAGCTTCGAAAATTTTTAAATGCTTTCATATCTGCACTGATGTAGAGGATTGGTTCTTCATAAAGTACAGTCATAGAGGCTTTGCAGCTGGAACAGACCATAAACTTGAATCCAGGGCTGGACCTTTCCTAGTATCAGCGCCCTGTACTTCAGGACTGGTACGTCAGAAAGCCCTTCCTTCTTGGCACTCCTTTCCCCTAGATTCCAAGGGAAGTCAGGGTTCCTCTCTTGGAATGAAAGAATACCCAGCACGGAAGTGGGCTCCACCCCCACAAAGGACAGGAGGAAGGTTAGGCATTTGCTTCTCCTCCTGGGAGTGAGAGAGGGACCAGCCACACCCTCAAGGGCTTGGTCCCCAACCCCTACCCCAGCCACTCCCTCCCTGCGGGGCCCTCCCACTCACAAAGGCACACTGTGTCACAGCCCACAGAGCCACACTTGGTGCCGGGCCCAGGGCTAGGCGGAGGCAGCACCGAATCACACTCTTGCTTTGTCCCCTCGAAAGGATACCACTGCCAACTTCTCCACTGTGGAGCATTTCCTATGTGTCATTATGCTCAAAAGTAACATTACATAAATAGGCTCATCACATGCAAAGCAGAGAATGGAAAATCCTCGTCCAGGAAGAGATGTTCTGGCTTACAGAAAAGCCGTCATGCAATAGGCACACCACAGGGCTTTCATCAGCCTTCCTCACTGCCCTGCCCTCAGCCACATAAAAGACAGTGCCTGGCACTTAGCAGGTGCCCTGTAAAGACTTGATCATAAAGGAAAGCCTGCATACAAATGGACTGTTCTTGGGGCTTCTTCTGAAATTCTGACCTCACAGTATATGGTTGAACACAGAAATACAGTTTTAAAAACACACCGTTAGGAGGGGTGCCTGATGGGGCGCCTGCGTGGCTCAGTGGGTTAAGCCTCTGCCTTCAGCTCAGGTCATGATCCTAGGGTCCTGGGATTGAGCCCCACATCGGGCTCTCTGCTTAGCAGGGATCCTGCTTCCCCCTGCCCCCCGCCACCTCCCCCCACCCCCCCCCCCCCCCCCCGTCTGCCTCTCTGCCTACTTGTGATCTCTGTCAAATAAACAAAAATCTTCAATTAAAATTAAAAAAAAAAAAAGAGGGGCGCCTGAGTGGCTCAGTCGGTTAAGCATCTGCCTTCGGCTCAGGTCATGATCCCGCAGCTCTGGGATAGAGCCCCTCCTCAGGCTCCCTGCTCAGCAGCAAGTCTGCTGCTCCCTCTGCCCTCCCCTCACCCTTCACACCCTCTGTCTCAAATATATAAATAAAATCTCAAACACATACACACACACTGTAAGAGCTCAAAAGCACGACATCTCAGTACAGACTTGACCTGAGCAAGGAGACTCAAGGGAGAGCGGGCTGTTTTTGTTCGGTTCTGCTGACCTTGGACACCTGTGCTGCAGTATTGCCTCGAGTCCCCAGAAAGATCATGGCCAGGGCTGATGAAATGCTGAAGGGAGAGATGAAGATGTTCCCAGTAGGATTGTCCTCATTCAAAGCGCGGAACAGGTCCACGGCGAAATGGGTGTTGGCTGTACTCAGCTGCTCCATGGTGAAGGCTACAACACAGAACAGAGGGCCCGAGCTGCTCACCAGCCACCACAGCAAATGAGGCAATCTGCATCTTCCCAGCTCCTCCTCGGCGGCTGCCAACCGCCCTGGAATGCCCTGAAAGGCCCTGCAACTTGTACTTTCTCTTTCTCACTTTATTTTTAGGAGGGCAAAATACTTACCACATGCACGCATGTGGGACTGGGGATGACCCCCGCACAGTCCAGCTATGTAATTTCACCAAGGGATTTAGCAGGGGCCCCGGACTAGGGCATCCTAAAGGGCTCTGCCCTCACAGACAGGCTGAGGAGGGGCCCACACGGAGTCTCGCCTACTAAGTTTAGGAGCACACACATTGCTGTGCACCTTTGGTTCAAGTCCCTGATTCATCTGGGCAATGAATCCACTGTCCATATTTACCTGCAATAATGTGTCTACTAGAAAATCATTACTACCTACCTGCGCACTAAAGCAAATTCCACTGAAGTAAATATAATTGTCCTCATTATTGAGATTTAGTCTAACGCTTCCACAGGTTAAGTATCGCAAGTCTCATAGCTTAGTGTTGGATGTGAGTGCTTAAAAACACAACACAGGTCCCAGGGTGTGGCAGGGCAGCGGGACAGGGAGGTGACAACTATCTTCTCTGTCACTCTTGCAACAGTTAGGGGCACTTGGCCTTGGGTCTCAGCTCGGCCACTGACTTCTCTCAGAGCCTTAATGTCCCCACAGAGAGGCCAGGAAGACCACCAGCTATGCTGGCCGCCTAGCGGGTAAGGAATTAGCTACATCACTGTTAACTGATAAATCATCTCAGGGATCTGGCCTCCTTTCTCTTCCTCCTGTGGCAGCTCCCCGGGCCCGCGCTGCCAGGAAACTGCAACAAACAGCTCGAGCGAGAAAGGGAGAACAGGAAGAAAAACATTCCGATCCCGGGTCCTACTGACTCCAGCCGCCACGCACTGACCTCGGCCCTCGCCGGCCTAGCGCCCCCCGCGCGGCGCTAGGGGATCCGGGCTCCCGGGGGCGGAGCGCACGGCGTGGGCTGCGGCGTCCGCGTCCGGCGCAGGGCAGGGGGGCTGCGCAGGGAGCGGTCCGCGCGCAGGGGCGGGGGGCTGCGGGGATCACTAGGCACCCGGGGCTCGGCGCCTATGGAGTTCCGGCTGGCCTGTTCCGCCCGGCCCACCTCCCCAGACTCCCCGGCCCCGCCTTACCGGCTCCGCGTTCGGACAGGCTCCGGGTAAAGAAGCTTACGGTCCGAAGCCCTTATAGCTGCGGAAGGGGAGTGTCGCCCTGGCAGGCGGTGAGCAGGCAGTAGGGCAGGGCCTTGGCCCTTCCCCCAGAGGACTTCCTGGGAGTCGGGGCTTGGAGGCTGGCCTTGTCGAAGGGAGGTGAATGTGGGCTCCGCGCAGCGTCCCCCTTTCAACCCCTTTCTGAGTTCTAGGCAAAGTCAGATCCCTGGCAAGGATCTGATAGGCTATTTCTTACTAAGATGTGAATGACTGCCATGATTACAGTGTCACCTCTTAGAGGAGAGACTAGCACTGTTGAGTGCCATGCCATCTGTGTATGATATACTCCAAACTTGAAGGTTATTTGTTTTATTTATTTTTTGGTGGGGGAAGCAAAGTAGGGACCTCTTGTGTAGGATGCAAAAGGGGTTTCCAGAATAGGAGAAAACAAAGTCTGGTCCAAACAACATCCTTGCTGTCACTGTCAGGTACAAAGTGGGCTCCGCTCCAATACTTCCTTCACAGGTGATGACCGCATCAGCTAAGTCAACTCACACGCCACACACCATGATAACTGACAGCTGTGAGCAATGAAGAATTGCTTACCCACTAGAGTAAAATGTGGACTCAGCAATTTTTCTTCCTATACTATTAAAACAGAAGGACTGTGGTTGAGTAGTAAAGGCAATAATTATTTCTGTGGGGTTTTTGTCTGTTCGTTTCTCCTTTTAAAATCCAGCTATGTAATTTCACCAAAATGTATAGCACCCAAAGGTATGAAATAATTCTGTATCCATGAAACTCCTCCCCTGCTTTTTTTTTTTAATATCACCATGTAAAGGGGACAAAGGAAAATCCTATTGCTTTATTAGTACAGATAATATAGTTTGAATAGATTAGGAGATCTCTTTCAACTGTGAGAACTTGTTTATAATGAAAGGAACTAAGAAAGATCACAGTAGTGACTAATAAAAATACTGTCCATAGTTATTTTAAAAAGCAAGTATTTAATAACTGGGATTGTAGAGTGCTTTACAATTTACTAGGATAAAGAAATCAACATTTATGGAAAACCAATCGCAATTAAGTTGAAGCAGTTTGATCAAATCTGGTAAGCTCTCCACCAATTCTCACAAAACTAGAGAACAATTCAGTAGCTTCTGCGAGAAAGTCAAGTGCAAAGCTGTGCTGAAAAATTAAATTAAAATCTGAAACACGTAAACCAAAAAAAAGAAAAGTGTTCTGAATTTTTATTTTTTTTCTCCTGACATTTTACATTTGTGCTTATCTGGAGTTAGTAGTAATCTGGGTCAAATATAAAATGAAACCATTTCCTAAATCAATACATTTACTGTCTAAGGTCAAGACAAAGTATTCTGTTGTATAACATTAGAATGTCCTTCTTGTGGCTTTAAACTGTGCATGGCCCTCTATCAAAGGTCACACCGAGATACCCTCACACCCTGGTGATGGCACAGCCAGTTTGGATAATGCTTGACCTATCTACTGATCTCAAATGCATGCTTACCCTACTGTGATCCAGCAATTTCACCCCAGGATTATACCCAAGGAAAATGTTTGTGAGGGTGTGCATCTGGAGATACATACAAGAATGGCTCTGACAACGTTATTTATATGAAACCTGACCTGGAAACCAGCTAAATGCCCATCCACAGAAGAACAGATAAATTACTGCAAAAGAATGATACACAACAGTGGAAATGAACACACTACAGCAATACACAACAACAGGTCTGAATGTTACCAATACACTGTTGAACAAAAGACTTCAGACACTAAAGATTCTGGTTCTAGTTACAGAAAGTTCAAAAACAGAACTAATTCAGGGTATTTGATGTCAGGAAAGATATTCTCTCTGGGGAGGAAGGAGCACTGTACTGATTCTATTTTCTTGTTTGCTCTGGCATTTGGGGACCTGATCCTGGAGTGTCTGCCCCTACCACAGCTAGCTAATTCCTAGAGATAGTGAGTGGTTCCCATGATAGCGAAACTTGGGTATACAAACCCCACCAGTTCCGTGACCGTACTCTCAACTATCTTTTTCATCAAACTCTCACACCTCAAGCCAGTACTCCCACTGCCCTAAATTACCCCAGGGCAAGGCACCAAACAGAGACCACCTGAATAGCCCAGAGCCCAGCAAAATTATTTAAAGCTCCCAGTCCTACGTTTTCTTAGTGTACCTACCTTGTCTTGCCATTCCTTCCTGTAAGAACCCCAGTAAAGTCTCCGGGCCACGCTTTGCCCTCTTGCCTTCTGCCTGGGGTGCTTCCCAGGTCCTTCATGTTCTGGTATGGTGTGGTTTGCCTTTTATTTCCAGGGATCTATGAGTATACACCTCCTTCAGGACTATCATGTCCATGTCAGCAGTCCTACCATAACTGACAAAAACGTATCCCAGGTTCATCTTTAAACACAGGGGGCATGAGTAGGAGCAGCATGGGGTAGGGAGGGCTCTGGGGTACTGATATTGTGGCATTTCTTGACATGGGTAGTAGTTACACAGGTGTATTCACATTGTGAGAATGTGCTGAGTTGTACACAAAATTTCTGTGCTTTTTTGCGTGTATGTTATACTTCAATAAAAATTATACTTTATATATATACTTTATACTTCAATAAAAATTATTAAAAAGTAGCAACAAAAATGTTGAATGCCAGTGATTATCTTTTTTTCTGTCCCTCCTTTTTCCCCTGCTGCAGGGTCAATCAGCTTGAAGCTGGCTGGCATGGCCTGTCCACCCCATAACTATGTCCACAGTTTGTGCCCAAGGGACCCAGATGAGCTAGAGAGCCTCCTGCCCTTCCTCTCTCCCAAGTCCAGCGACACACAACTCTGAATCCAGGAAAGAAGCCCTTCCCATCTACTCCTGTATGTGAGCACACTTCAACCACTACTTCAAGGGGCACAATAAAGGAGATGCAGTATAAACTTTTCAAAGACCAATAGCCAGATTTATAAAACCCAGGAGAAAAATCTCAAGCAGCACCAATAAGTGTTTGAGAAATAATTGTGTTTGTTATTGACTTCTAGGTTAATTGCACTGAGGTTAGAGAACATGAATTCTCTATTATTGTCATCTTTAAAAGTATTTTCAGATTTGCTTTATGGTCCACATTATGGTCAATTTTTGTAAATACTCCTGTGCATCAGAAGAAAAGATATATCCGAAATCCATTAGGGGCAGTGTTCTATATATGTGACCATTAGGATAAGGGCAATTAATCATTTTATTCTGCTCTCTGCTTAAATCGACCAAGCATATTTAGCAAGACAGTCACTAAATGTCAGTATTACTATTGACTAGTGACAGATGGAAAATGAAATTAAAATAAAGATATCACTTAAAGTAGCCTCAAGAAAATCAAGCAAGTGGAAATATGTCCAGCAAGATATATTTTTAAAAACCTCTATACAGAAAGCTTTTAAATATTAAGAGAATTTTTTTTTAGAAATCTAACTGAATAAAGCAGTATCTCGTGTTCAATGAGGGGAACTCACTATTGGTGAAGATGGCTGTTTACTTCTGATTGATTTTTTAAATCAATCCCAATCTTAATCAGTATTCCAAAGGAAGTGTGTGTGTGTGTATACGTGCGCGCACACAAGCTGATTATAAAATTTGCATGGTGTTGTAAATGATCAAAACACTCTTTTTTGCTGTTGCTATTTATTATTGATCAAAACACTCTTGAAGGAGAACAAAGCAAGGGGCCATGTTTCTACTATATCTCAGAACTTATAAAGCTGTAATAATTAAAACAGCCCAGTACTGGTGCAGGGAGAGATGACAGGTCAATGAAAGAGAATAGAGGGTCCAGGAACAGAGCTTTGCATGTACTGACATTTGATAGAAGTGGCAAGGTGTCCATGAGGAGAGGATATAATATTTAATAGGTGGTAGAGACTATTGAATATCCAAATGCAAAAAGTAAAGAGACAGCTGGGGCTGCCTGGCTGGCTCAGTCCATAGAGCATATGACTCGATCTCAGGATTCTGAATCTGATCCCCATGTTGGATGTCGAGATTACTTAAAAATAAAAGTCTTAAAAAAGGAGACGAGAGAAAGAAGAAAAAAATTCCTCACCTTACCCTATACCAAAAAAAAAAAAAAAAAAAAAAAAAATCAGTTCCATGGATATTTAAGAGTATGAAATACCATGTGAAGAGTAAAATTAACTAAACTTCTAGAAGAAAATGTAAGACCTTTTTCCATGAGTTTTCAAAGAAAGCATTTAATATAAAAGAAGCAATTAATAAGTCTGACTACTTTTAAAATAAGAATTTCTGTTTATTACAAAGACAAATTAAGAGAATTAAAAACATAAGTCACACAGTTGGATGAGAATTGAATGGCACATGATGGACAAAGATGGTTATCACAGTGCATGCGCGCATATAACTTACACAAATCACATTAAAAACTTTAAAAAAGGCAAATGATCTGAATAAACACTTCAAAAAGAGAAAAGCCAAGTGGTTTATAATGTATGAAAAAGTGTTAAATACAAATTTTAATGAGATACTTTGTACTCACATTGGCAAAAATTTAAAATTCTGACAATTCCAAGTGTTGACAAGGATATAGAGCCACCAGTATTCTCTTGCTCCTGGGTATATTATGAACTGATAAAACCCCTTTGGAAAATAGTTCAAGGTTATTTAAGAATGTTTGCCCAGCAATTCTTCCCTATCCTAGAGAAATATGTTCACATTTATATCAAAGACATGTACAAAGGGGCAACTGGGTGGTTCAGGTCATGATCCTGAGATCCTGGGATTGAACCCTGGATTGAGTTCCCAGCTCAGCGAGGAGCCTGCTTCTCCCAATTCCCCTGCTAGTACATGTGTACGTGCTCTCTCTCTCTCTCTCTCGCATAAATAAAATCTTCTTTAAAAAAAGACTTGTAAATAATATTCAAGGTAGCTTTATTGGTGAACTGCAAAGATCAATAGTAGGAGATTGGATACGTGAACTGGGATATATCCATTCAGTGGAGTGGAATACTATGTAGCAATGAAAAGAGGCAAATTATTGCTGTGTTCGCAACATGGATGAAATTCCCAAAAATAAGTTGAGCAAAAGAAGCCACATTCTAGCGACTACATTTCAACATTATCTCATTTATATCAATCTCAAAGTCAAGCTAAAGCAAACTATGCTATTTTAGAGAGAAGCAAGAACATGGTTGCAAAAGTCAGAAGAGTTGTTACCAGTGTGGGAATGTGGGGGCTGTGATCTGGAGGGGTCACATGGAGGGGAGAGTATTTGGTATTTTGAGCTGGGTTACTTGAGTGCATGCTTTATAATTAGTTGTTCCACAACTCTTGTGATCTGTGCAGTACATTTTACGATAAACGAGGTAAAATCATACCAAGTTATCTAACAGACTAACATAGCACCAAATGCCTGAAAAGCTGCTGCATCTGTAATTATAAATTAAATTAAGAGAGGAGTAGAACATAGGAGCCAGAGATAAAGGAGTACTGGGCAGGTGCGTGAGCAGATGAGCTGATTCCCATAGCAATGCTGCCTCCCTTGACAGCCCTCCCGTGAGATTCCTCCCTTGTGCTCTGTGCTGCGTGGCCCCCTGCTGGAATGCACTGTGACAGGTGCAGCGCTGACAACAGAGGGCTGTAAGGAGTGCGTCCCCATGGGACACGCCAGGCGGTGTTGCCAGACCCTGTCCTCTCAGCTGGCTGCCAGCGTTGGTAGCTCTATGCAGCAGTAGCTGAATTTTTTTTTTTTTTTAAACAGACTTTTGATTTTGTTCAGAAGTTTCCAGTCAGATAAAAGCCAGGGAGAAAGTAGGGAGAAAGAGCTTGCTGTGCACTTGATGGATGAATTGAGACTAAGTACAAACAAATCTGCAAACTTGCCATTCTTGTAAAGAGTATGGAGACTCATCGGTGAAGACTGTCAACCTTGAGTGAAGTCATCTGACATGCCAAGTCACCGCATGAAAGGCCGAGTGCTTCCAAATCATTGCCCCAAAGCCAAACAGACATCCTAAAAAAGGAACTGAGAAAAGTAAAAAATCAGATGCTTAAAATGATATAAACTGCTTGAAGACATTGTAAGAAAGATATCTTCATTGAGACGGAATCAAAGTCTGTCAAACCACATGTGCCTTTTCCATGCAGAATGCAAGGGAGAGCGAGCATTCCCATCCACTTCCTGATCAGTTAGTTTGGGTTGGAAAGGAGAGCTTCCCCCAGTGTTCACACAGACGGTCTCCAATGCTGTGGGCACCCTCCTTCCTCCCAGTCTAGTCTGAGAACTCATTGCCAGTGGGTGGAAGGGAGCTCTTCCTAAGACCTTCCTAAGACCTCCTCTTCATCCCTAATGTTGGGCACTGCCAACATTACTTCCCACCAAGTCTTCCCAGCCCAGCTTGACCTCCAACAATAAAGAATATCAGTCCTCCATGGGGTGACCCTCCAGCTGGACTTGAATTATTCCTCCTGCCCCACATCTTGAAAGTAGGAGACTGCTATACTTAGATTTGCCTTGACCTTCAAAACAAGGTGATCACTGATCATCCAGAACCCCCATAAAAATCTTGATTTTTCTCCCTCTCTTTTCAAAAGCCATTTTGAATTGTTTTGCCATTCAATTTAAGACACTGTAATTAAGTGAACTGTTATACTTTTAATTAACTTGAAGTTTGGCTGAGTTAAATGCCTCACAATACTGTTTTATAAATACATTAAATGTGGTTCTTATGAGTAACTATTTCCATGTTGTTGTGGTCTCTAGATAAGATATTTTATCTTAGATAATCCCCCAAGACATAAACAAAATGTACAATATTCCATGGGCATGGAAATATTTTAAGCTTATAAAGTTATTTTTGTAAACCAAGAGCATTATTTACTGTAGTTGAAAGAGAAATATGACAATTACTGGCTATTTACTTAAATAATTTTTCAACTTTTTTCAGTAATTTACTTTTAACTTGTTAAAACAAGAAGAATGACTGAAATCACTCTGTGAATAATGTTTTCCTATAAACAGTGTGAGAGTTTTAGGTGAGACACAGTAATTTCATGAAAATGAATAATTTTAGCCCTGACCAGTAGCTACAGGTGACTAGACAGTCTTGGGAAATTCTACACCAGTTATATTCTCATATCTTGGGCAGCTTAATGATTGGGGTTATAGAAATGGAGAAAACAACCCCTCAAAGTTTCTTCTAGTCCCTTTACTTTCTGCCAAAAACAATGGGACAAACTCCTTGTTTAAATTTCAGCTGCATAACAGAGTTTCATCCACTAGAGGGCTGAATGTCTTCATTATAAAATAACAAGGGATCTGATGTCCAAATACCGGGAACCCTCCTGTAGTTCAAACAAGATCAGTCCCCTTTCTAGGATACCTGAAGTTTCCAGAAAATTAATTTCCTCTTACAAATATGCATGTCAGTCAGGGCTTTCCTTTCACCTCACCTCCAACTCTTTCCCCCTCATTTCATAAGGTTGTTTTTTGTTTTTAATATCTCAAATTAGAAGGCCCACTTTCTTCCAAATCTTTGTCCCTGCTACTATCTGGCCCTGGAGTGACTGATTCCTTTCGAGTCTGGCCTTTGCTAGATGCCCCCTCTGTTGAGACTGACCCTGGCCATGAGGACTCTGTTCTTATTCCAAGTGACTTTGTTTGCTTTCCAGCACCTGTCTCCAGCAGAAACTATCCTGCTTATGAATGAGTCGTCTGTCTCAACAAATTATCCCATCACAGCAATGGGGCTTTGACCCCGTTTTTCACTGCCACATCCACAGTATCCAGAACAACACCTAATGCATGGTAGATGTTTAGTAAATATCGTTGAAAAATACCTGGGGGTGCCTGGGTGGCTCCGTGGGTTAAGTGTCCCACTCGTGGTTTTGGCTCAGGGTCATGAGATCGGGCCCTGTGTGGGACTCCACGCCCAGCAGGGAGTCTGCTTGAGATTCTCTCTCTTCCTCTGCCCCTCCCCCACTGCATACGCCCCCCCATAAATAAATAAATAAACCTTTTTTTTTTTTAATAAAATGCCTCAATATATGAATGAAGATTAAAGCCCAAAGCAAACTGCGCTGTTAAATAACCTGAGAGATGGGTAAGACACCTTGTTGAGTTGCTTGGGTTGGGAGATGAGAGTGTGTGAAACCCTGAAACGGCGATGTCAAGAAACAGAAGGGGGTACTTTCAGAGGAGGTGGGTCCTAGCCGGGAAGGACTATGCAGGTGTTGAGTGGGTTTGCTGTGTGTGGTGAACTGGTCATCAGGGCAGAGCAGCAGAGAATTCAAAGCTGAAAGGGCAGCCAGAGGATATAGAAGAGAGAAGAGGTGACAAGAGGCTAGCTTCTGAGCAGAGAAGAGGGGGAAAACCCCAAAGCCTCAAACACTTCCGCTGGTGTGGCCAAGGAATAGATAAGTCAGGGGTACAGCCCTGCTCCACTCCCTGTAGCCCCCTCCCTACTCCCTTGGCCTCTCTCCTGCACTTTCTCCTACCCATTTCTTTTGTTTTGTTTTGTTTTTAAAGATTTTATTTATTTATTTGACAGAGAGATCACAAGTAGGCAGAGAGGCAGGCAGAGAGAGAGAGGGAAGCAGGCTCTCTGCTGAGCAGAGAGCCTGATGCAGGGCTCCATCCCAGGACCCTGAGATCATGACCTGAGCCGAAGGCAGAGGCTTAACCCACTGAGCCACCCAGGTGCCCCTCTCTTACCCATTTCTCAGTAAACCAGTGCTACCACTGACCTTTTGTGTGAGTGAGGGTTTCCTGTTTTAATCCCCAAGAGCAGAAGCTCCTCTCTGACTCCTACACTCTGTATGCTAGGGCTCAGCTGATTCAATCAGTCCTGTGGAAGAGACTCTTCCTGTTGACTAATTCAACAGAAAGCTATTAGGGCTCTTAATAACATTTCTCAGCTATCACTTCTTCTTTGCCATTTAAAATAGCATAATCGTGGGAGTCCTATCCCTCATGGTCACAAGTCCTACCATCATTCAAGGGGAAGGGATTATAGAGGGGGTGGAAATGTGGGGCCATCTTAGAATTCTGCCCCCTAAATCATCCCAAGCATTTTCAGTTCCTCTGTGTCCTCTCAAAGACACCAGAATTGTTAACATCTGTAATCTCTGGGACTCCTTGAATATGTAATGACCCTACTCCTTTCCTGCTACACTTTCCTTGTGTCCTGGCAAGTTGGCCACTACTCTTGTTTTTATTTCTTAATGTTTCATTTAAATTAAATATAGTTAACATATATAATATATTATTAGTTTCAGGGGTAGAAGTACAACACCCAGTGCTCATTACATCACGTGCCCTCCTTAATACCCATCACCCAGTTACCTCACCCCCTGACCCACTTCCCCTCCAGCAACCCCCAGTTTGTTTTCTAGTTAAGAGTCTCTTATGGTTTGGCTCCCTCTCTGTTTTCAACTTATTTTATTTTTCCTTCCTTTCCCCTGTGCTCATCTGTTCTTTTGTAAATTCTGCATATGAGTGAAATCATATGGTATTTGTCTTTCTTGGAATGACTTATTTCACTTAGTCTAATACCCTCTAGTTCCATTCACGTCACTGCCAATGGCAAGATTTCAGTCTTTTTGATGGCTAAGTAGTATTCCAGTGTGTGTGTGTGTGTGTACACATACATATACCACATTTTCTTTATCCATTCATCTGTCAGTGGACAACTGGGCTCTTTCCATAGTTTGGCTATTGTAGACATTGCTGCTATAAACATTGAGGTGCACGTGCCCCTTCGGATCACTACATTTGTATCATTGGGGTAAATACCCAGTAGTGCGACTGCTGGGCCATAGGGTAGCTCTATTTTCAACTTTCTGAGGAACCTTCATGCTGTTTTCCAGAGTGGCTGCACCAGCTTGCATTCCCACCGACAGTGTAAGAACAATCCCTATCAAAATAGCACCAGTGTTTTTCAAAGAGCTGGAACAAACAATTCTAAAATTTGTTTGGAACCAATAAAGATTCCAAATAGCCAAAGTAATTTTGAGAAAGAAAACCAAAGCTGGAGGCATCAAAATGCTGAACTACAAGCTGTATTACAAAGCTATAGTCATCACGACAGTATGGTACTGTCACAAAAACAGACATAGATCAATGGAACAGAACAGAGAACCCCAAAACGGACCCTCAACAATATGGTCAACTAATCTTCCACAAAGCAGGAAGGAATACCCAGGGGAAAAAAGATAGTCTCTTCAACAAATAGTTTTGGGGAAATTGGACAGCTGCATGCAGAAAAATGAAACTGGACCACTTTCTTACACCATACACAAAAATAAATTCAAATGGATGAAAGACCTAAATGTGAGACCTGTCTCACATCAAAATCCTAGAGGAGAACACAGGCAGCAACCTCTTTGACACTGGCGCAGCAAGTTCCTACTAGACATGCTCTGGAGGCAAGAGAAACAAAAGCAAAAATGAACTATTGGGACTTTATTAAGATAAGAGACTTCTGCACAGCAAAGGAAAAATCAACGAGAAACTAAAAGGCAATCTCAGGTTCTTAATCTACCACCTGAAGATAATGCAAGCTCTCACGTGCCACAGGGGATTACTGTAAATTCTTTGTAATTACAGGTTGCTTAATGGTGATATCTCCAATAAAAATCCTCTTATAGTTTCATTAAATGAGTTTTTGTAACATCCCTGTTCATAATGGACCCAAATGGAAACAATGCAAACTTCTATCAACAGTAAAAGGGACAAATACAATGTATATTTATACAATGTATATTTATAAAATGGTATATTTATACAATACAATGGTATGATGCAGTGAGAATCCACTACAACTGAACTAAAACATAACAGGGGAATTTCTGTGTAATATATTTAGGGGGGAAACCAACCACAGATTTGTGAAAACCGTAGAATGACATTGAAATAAAAAGTTCCAAAACAGACTAAGCTAACTTACAATGTTCAAAATCAGCATAATGCTGAAAGGAAGAGTTGCAATGATTGAAAGGCTGACTCTGTGGTGTGGTTAATGTTGTACTACTTGATCTCAGTATTTTTTTTTTATGAGTTATTTCAACAAGTAAAAATTCGCTGGACTCTATACTTTGGAATATTATTTTCTGAATATAACTTACATTTCAACAAAAAGTTCAAGGATATGTAAAGCACATGATAACCACAAGAAAATATATGGAAGTAAACTATCCTCAAATAAATTATAAACAGAAGATAAGATGATCATCCTTCCAAAGGATATCTTTGTGTTAACGTGCTCTGCATGTGCGATGATACTGACTTTGAAATTATTTTGCAAATTAAGTCAGGTTACAATGAACGTAGAGTTACCTATCAATTCATACATATGAGAACATAAGCACATTTTCTGGAATTAAACTATCCCTTTTATTTCCCTACAGATCAAGTAGAAGTTCAGGCCTGAGGCTTTTGTGCTGTTTCATTCACTTCAGCACAGAGTTTGGGTTAATTTTGGTGGAATTGTTATGTGCCCTCTAGCAAGCATCTCAACATATTTCAATGAGCTTGGCACCTTTCTTTGTATATATTATTATTAAGGCACAAAATGTAAATAATTTTTTAAAAAATATATAACCTTGTAGTTTATTTCCAATCACTTGCTTTATACAGAACAAAATAAACAGTGGCATATCGTATTTAATCCAAGAGTAATCTTCTCAAAAGATGTGAATGAATGACATATGAACGAATGACCTTACACTGGGTGAGTGAATATCATGAGGACAGATACATGAATATTAATTGTAATATATCTTAGAATGGCAGTGATTCTGACTTGAAATCTACATTTCATATTTAATTCTGGAAAATCTTTGTTGGCATAATACTTTCTTTTATCTTGTGTGTATCCACTACTGGTGATAGATTTCATTATCTATGATAGTTTTGTGTTAAGATCACTAAATATAGGGTAGTGCAAAGCAGTGGTGTCAGGGGTCTATATATTTATATTTATACTTTGACTCTCCTGGTTCTTCCTAGACTTTTCATCTTCTCATTTTATTATCTTCCCTAGGTGATCCAGTCCATTGCTCTCCTCTAAGACACTACATCTACACTGCTGACATTTTTAAAAGCTTTTATTTCTTATTCAACAACTCTATACATTACTCAGTGCTTATCATGACGAGTGTACTCTTTAATCCCCGTCCCCTATCTCGCCCCTCCCCCCCCCCCACCACCTCTGCTTTGGTAATCCATCAGTGTGTTCTCCAGACTTAAGAGTCTAGAGACTTAAGTGTTTCTTGGTTTGTCTTTCTCTCCTTTTTCCCCCCCGTTTTTCATTTGTTTTGTTTCTTAAGTTCTACATATCAGTGAAATCATATGGCTTTTGTCTTTGTTTGGCTTGTTTTGCTTAGCATTATACTCTCTAGTTCCATTCCTGCTGTAGCAAATGACAAGATTTCATTGTTTTTTTATGGCTGAATAATATCAAGCTATATATATAGCATAGGGGTAGATGTATCCCTTTGAATTAGTGTCTTTGTATTCTTTGGGTAAATACCGAGTAGTGCAATTACTACTAGTTCCATTTTTTAATTTGTTGAAGAACCTTCATACTATTTTCCACAGTGGCTGCACTAGCCTGCACTCTCGTTCTCACCAACAGAGCGTGAGGATGTGGAGAACATCTTCTCCAATACTTACTGTTTCTTGTGTTTTTTATTTTAGCCATTCTGGCAGGTGTGAGGTGACATCTCGTTGTAGTTTTAATTTGCATTTCCCTTATGATGAATGATGTTGAGCATTATTTCACGGGTCTGCTGGGCAATAGAATGTCTTCTTTGGAGAAATGTCTGTTCATATATTCTGCTCATGGGGCGTCTGGTGGCTCAGTGGGTTGAGCCTCTGCCTTCGGCTCAGGTCATGATGCCAGCGTCCTGGGATCGAGCCCTGGCATCAGGCTCTCTGCCCAGCGGGGAGCCTGCTTCCTCCTCTCTCTCTCTGCCTGCCTCTCTGCCTTCTTGTGATCTCTGTCTGTCAAATAAATACATAAAACCTTTTAAAAAGATTTTAAAAAATTGCATGCTAAAGGAAAGCCAATTCCGATTACGATATATATGGTCTGCTTGGACTCTTATTCGCTCTGTTCTTGGAGCCTTTGTAGTAGTAGTAGTTTTGTGCTAAGATCACTAAATATAGGGTAGTGCAAAGCAGTGGTGTCAGGGGTCTATATATTTATATTTATACTTTGACTCTCCTGGTTCTTCCTAGACTTTTCATCTTCTCATTTTATTATCTTCCCTAGGTGATCCAGTCCATTGCTCTCCTCTAAGACATTACATCTACACTGCTGACATTTTTAAAAGCAAACCTCTGACTCGGAGAGTGATAATGAGTGTTCAGGAGAAACTAAAAAAGAGGAATCTGAACGTGCCATCCTGGAGGAAAAAGAAATGGCTAAGGTCATTGTAAAGGAATATATAAAGGAGGAATTTCCTCTCCCCCCTCCTCCAATAATAGAACAAAAGGAGGGAACAATTGCTACTGTGCCACGACCCCCTATGAGAAGGTGCCATTTAGTGAAAAGGATGAAAAATCCATGCTATCAGCCATTCAGAAAACCTCATTAAGGCAAAGTGAGCAGGAGACCTAGATGAATTACATTTTAATTTCCCAGTTACTATTAGAAAACATATCACTCCAGGATATGATCCCGACAACCCTGATGGTGTCTATGAGGCCAGAAACGAGACATTTCCCTTCTAGTTATTGATGAATTAAAGCAGGCAGTACAGAAGAACTATAGAGTTAATTCCCCCTATACAACGGGAATCATTCAAGGCATCGGAGAAGACAATCGACTTACTCCAATTGATTGGTTATTGCTAGCAAAAACAGTCTTATCCTCAAGTGAGTTTTTATAATTTAAAACATGGTGGCAAGATCATGTAGAAACAGCAGCTGCCCGTAACAGAGCTATTAATGTTCTTATTTCCATGGAACAGCTCATGGGCCATGGGTCTGAGTACAAGATCAAGTACTAATGAATGATCAAGCTATTGAGCAGTTCTGTCATTGAGAGCCTAGGAGAGAGCAGAATCCCAAGGAGAGAACTGCTCTTCTTTCCAAAAGGTGGTACAGGGTCCTATAGAGCCCTATACTGATTTTATTGCGAGATTACAAGAAGCTGTTAAAAGACAGGGAAATAATCTCAAAGCTGCTGATACTATTCTTCAGCTGTTGGCATATGAAAATGCCAAGGCTGGTTGTAAAAAACTGATTGCACCCTTTAAAGGCAAGGGAACATTAACAGACTATATTAAGCTATGCCAAAGAATGGGGACAAAGACCTATAAACCTGATTTGTTAGCTCAAGTAATGGCTGCTCTGACCACAGGAAAATTTGAAGGACAGCTTTTCAACCGTAGGCAGACAGGGCATACTAAAGCTCAGTGTGGGCAACAAGGAAAATTCTCTCCGCAAAATGCAAGACACAAGCCACCAGGTCTCTGTCCCAAATGTAAAAAAGGGAATCACTGGGCAAATCAATGTCATTCCAAATTCCACAAAGATGGATCCCCCCCCCTTTCAAGGAAATGTACTTTGGGGCAAGCCCTAGCCCCCCAAACAAGGGGGCCCATTCTCCCATAACACCCATCTATCAGACAAATGTACCATTTTATTTTTTTAAAAGATTTTATCTATTTATTTGACACAGAGAGAGAGATCACAAATAGGCAGAGAGGCAGGCAGTGGGGGGGGGGGGGAAGCAGGCTCCCCACTGAGCAGAGAGCCCGATGTGGGACTCAATCCCTGGACCCTGAGATCATGACCTGAGCTGAAGGCAGAGGCTTGAACCCACTGAGCCACCCAGGTGCCCCAAATGTACCATTTTAAATTTACTGCACACTATGCCTGCCTGGTAGTGCCGGACTAGATACCCCCATTCCCAAAGATCATCTCTTAATGCCTGCCAAGCTTCCCACTAAAATTCCAACTAATATTTTTGGCCCTTTACTGAAAAGAACCACTGGGTTATTTTTTGGACAGTCTGGCCTCACCCCAAAGGGAGAATTAGTCCACACCCATGTTATTGATTCGGATTCTACTGGTGAAATTTCAGTGATAATAACTACAGTGGCTCCATCCTGTTTTCAGAAACTGGACTGCATTGCCCAGTTACTACTTTTACCCTATTTCTGGAGTCAATTTAAAAACATGGGAAGAGGGGCACGTGGGTGGCTCAGTGGTTTGGGCTGCTGCCTTTGGCTTGGGTCATGATCTCAGGGCCTTGGGATCGAGCCCCGCATCGGGCTCTCTGCTCCGCAGGAAGCCTGCTTCCCTCTCTCTCTCTCTCTCTCTGCCTGCCTCTCTGCCTACTTGTGATCTCTGTCTGTCAAATAAATAAATAAAATCTTTAAAAAAAAAAAAAAAACATGGGAAGAAACTCTTAATGGGTTTGGAAGCGCTGGAAAAACCGGGCATATTTGACTGAAAAAAAAAATTTATCTAGATAAACTGATTTTGCCATGTTAAAATACAAGGAAAGAATTTTCAGGTCTAATTGATAACGGAGCTGATGTCTCAATCATAAGCTCATTACATTGGCCTAAAAATGGGCCATATAGGGCGCCTGGGTGGCTCAGTGGATTAAGCTGCTGCCTTCTGCTCAGGTCATGATCTCAGGGTCCTGGGATCCAGCCCCACATCAGGCTCTCTGCTCACAGGGAGCCTGCTCCCCGCCTGCCCTCCTGACTCTCTGCCTACTTGTGATCTCTGTCAAATAAATAAATAAAATCTTAAAATTTAAAAAAACTATTTTAAAAAATGGCCATGTACTCAACATTCGGGGCACCTGGGTGGCTCAGAGGGTTAAGCCTCTGCATTTGGCTCAGGTCATAATCCCAGCGTCCTGGGATCAAGCCCCGCATCAGGCTCTATGTTCAGCAGGGAGCCTGCTTCCTCCTCTCTTTCCTCCTGCCTCTCTGCCTACTTGTGATCTCTGACTGTCAAATAAATAAATAAAATCTTAAAAAATAATAATAATAATAAAATAATAAAAATGGCCATGTAGTCCATACTGTAGTATTACGGGATTAGGACAAGCTACCGGTGTGCATCAGAGCTCTAACATTCTTGTCTGTGAAGGACCTGAAGGTCAAAAGGGCATTATTGCAGACTTGCCTAGTAACCTTTGGGGACGAGATTTATTAAGTTAATGGGGAGTCTCTGTGGTTATACCTTCCCCTAAGGAGGATTCCCAGATTTTTCACTGAGGGCCACTGCTCCGGAACCCGTTAAGCTAAATTGGAAGAGTGACAAACCTGTTTGTGTGGAGCAACACAAGCGAGAATACTTGCTTTACGAGCCCTCGTTGAGGAACAGATAAGAAAAGGGCATATTGGGACACCTGGGTGGTTCAGTCGGTTAAGCTGCTGCCTTCTGCTTAGGTCATGATCCCAGGGTCCTTGGATCGAGTCCCGCATCCGGCTTTTAGCTCAGCAGGGAGCCTGCTTCTCTCTCTGCCTCTTCCTGCCACTCTGCGTGCTTGTGCTCTCTCTCTCTGACAAAAAAATAAAATCTTTTAAAAAGTAAAAGAAAAGGGCATATTGAAGAATTTCACAGTCCTTAGAATTCACCTGTCTTTGTTACTAAGAAAAAATCAGAAAGGTGGAGACGTTCAATAGACCTGTGCATTGTAAATTCTAATACACCCAATGTGTCTCTCCAACCCAGATTGCCTTTGCCTAATTTAGTTCCACACCAATGGCTAGTAATTATCAGATTTACAGGATTGCTCCTATACTACACCACTTGCTAAGAAAGATTATCTCCATTTTGCTTTCACTATTCCCAGTGTAAATTTAAAAGAACCAGCCAAATGGTAATCAATAGAAAGTTTTACCAAAGGAAATATTAAATAACCCTATTAACTGTCAGGAATATGTGACAAAAGTTATACAGCCAGTCAGAGATAAATATCCACAAATTTATCTTATCCTTTACATGGATGATATATTATGTGCAGCCTCTGTTAATGTACAATTGCAGGACACATTTAATATACTTCAATTACAGTTTGAAAAAATACAAACTAATTATAGCTCCAGAAGAGATAAAAACTACCACACCTTTCTCATATTTGGGGTTCATTATGGACAGGACTTCAATTAAACCACAAAAGGTTCAAGTCCATAGAGATTAGATTATGACCTTAAATAATTTGCAAAAATCATTGGGAAACATTAATTGGATAAGACCTAAAATTAAGCTTTACAACATCTATTTGCCTCTCTGAAGGGAGATCCTAACTTAAATAGCCTATCAAAAGAGGCCTTAAAAGAATTGCAATTTGTCGAAAACCAGATTCAGTCAATGCAGACAGATAGAGTCCAACCTAAAATACCCTTAGATCTTATTTTTCATACCCCACATACACCCACTGGGCTAATTATCCAGGAAGAACTAATCATAGAATGGGTTTTTCTTCCAAATAATACTGTTAAAACACTCACTATCTATATAGACCATATTGGTAGCATTATTCAGTTGGGAAGAAAAAGAACTCATCAAATAACAGGGATATGATCCAAAGGTTATTGTTCTGTCTTTAAATAAAATAATATAAATTGAAATAACATTCCAGAATAATTAAATTGGCGATTGCCCTCAGTGGTTTTACTGAAAGCACATCATCTCATTACCCCTCTTTACCTATTTCATTTCTAAGCTTTTGTGTTTCCTAAAATTACCTCTAAAAATCCAATAACAGATGCCCCTGCTTAACTTTTTTGATGGTCCTGTCAAAAGCAAATCTTGTTATTATGGTCCTACCTCAAAAATCATATCTACTACTGGTCTCTCAGCACAAATATCAGAATTAATGGCAGTTACTACATTATTTCAAGAGTTTCTTCTGCATTTAATTTGTTACCTGATTCTTTATATACACTGTATGTTGTACAGCATATTGAAACTGCTGCTATTCTACATCTGATGTACTATGCTGGCCCTCATCATGGTAGCCGCAAGCCTTCCTGGATATTTACACACAAAGAGGTAACTTTACTTATTGGGTGTATATACCTAATCCTCCCCTGTTCTGTCCAGTAGAGTGGGGATAAGATATAATAGCAATTTATTTGAAAGCCTCCGAATAGGTTCCTGGGATATAGAATCGTAGATCACCATTATTGCCCCAAGAAGAGGGCACAGACATTAATCTTACCTTGGGATATCAAAATAGACCAACATATTTATCGGCAATCATTCCGGTTGTCTTATCCCTGATGATCAAAGAAGGTTGGTGGCCTCTCCAATTAATAATAGTCTGATTAAATTCAGTTACATTTACTTTCTACTAAAGGATTCCATGTCAATGAATACTGGAGTCCTAGTTATAGCACAGCAGCACTCTGTGTGCAAATTAACACAGATGTGGTCCAATAAGGGAATTTGCCCCTTGTGGGAGGATTGTCTCCTTCTCACCCCAGTGTCCTTATCAATGACTCCCTATGGAATTGTATGGTCCCCTAAGGGGATGGCAGTCACCAGTTGCCCTGGGAGATCTTGCTCCTCTCATCAGAAGTTAAAATGGTAAGTTTCTGATCACCTTACCTTACCACAAACCTCTACTTGGGGAAATGTGCCTCTGGTCTGGCATGGGCAAGGACTTTCAGCACTATCCCTTTGTTGGTTATTATAAAAGACAAAAAAAAAATGATGGAAGGTCACCACCGCTTTAAATCACCTAAGAGTTTGGAACGGCTCTTGAATTTATCAGTCCAATCATTATGCATTCACCTTTTCCCTCCTGAGAGAAGAATGGGTAAGAGCTTGTGTTAAAGATACTTATGTTTTTGTTACCAGAAAAATGACTTTTGATGATAACAAAAAAGAAATGTACTGTCCCAAATGTAAAATGTTCACCTGCATGGATGAGAATGTTTACACAGACAATTCTATTATTCTCATCGCTAGAAGAAGAATAGGAGTCTGGTTACAGGTGAAATACCACCGTGTTAGGGAAAGCTTTCCAGAAAACGCATGTACTTTTAACAGTTTTGAAGGACTGGGTCCACAAAACAAAAAGGATTCTTGGGCTGCATGTAGCAGCTGTTTTAGGAATTATAGCTATTACTGCAGTGGCTACCACTGCTGGTATGGCCTTGCATCAGACCATACAAACCACAAAATTTGTGCAAAAATGGCACGAGAATGCTAGCAAGCCTTTGAATCAACAAAGATCAAAGATCAAATGAGTCTCTGATTCAGAATCAGCCATGATATACATAGGAGATGACCTTCAAAATATAAAGCTTAGGTTCCACCTTTTATGCGAAGGGAATGTTTCTTCCTTCTGTATTACTCCCTACACCTATAACGAATCAGAACTATTGTGGAACAAGATTTCGCTATCACCAGTCATTATGGCAATAATTTGACTTTGGATATTAAACAGCTTCAAGATACTATTCAGGACATGAGTTGCCCATCATCACATGCCCATCGGTTCTAGGAGTGAGTCTCCCACGAAAGGATTAATGATACCCTGTTTGATCTAAACCCTTTCGGTTGAATCAGACAAACTGGTCTTGGCATTATAGGTGGAATGATAATTTTTTTTATTGCTATAATATTTTTATGTTTAGTCCTCAGAGGTGCATGAAAATCCTTCCAACAACTGATGGATTGAGAAGTTGCAGAATCGACCTTCCTACTTCTACACAAACTAAAAGGGGGGAAATGTAACCGTCCCTCAGAATAATAATATAACCAGCAAGGAGTTGTATTGGTGACTCAAGCATGCTTAAAGATGACCTTGAGAAAAACCTGTACTAGCAGTGGGCCTCTGGTGGAGAGGATGATGCACGTCCTTGAAGCCGAGCATCTGGGGATGCCTGGTTTGCTCATGGCCAAACTCAGTCCGCTTCATGGAAGGGAGCAGCTGGGAACACCCGGCCTGCTCCGGGTGGAATGATTGCTTCCCTTTTTCTTGCCTGCCCTGCCTCAGAGAAAGCCTGCTCTTAACGTGTGCTTGCTCAACAAATTCGTGCTGTTGGACCAAACACACTTTACACCTCTCCCTTGTTTATAAGACTTGTGATCATCATATGACTCACATTCCTTCTTGTTACCTATAAGACCTATGACTAATATAACCTCTTCCTTCTTCTTGTTGGTTATTATCTTGCATCTAATAAATACGGAACTGAGGAGTTGTTTGGGGTGACAGTCCATTCAGCTGTTGTCCCAGGCCCACTCACTCTCAACAGCTGACTCATGTGCCTCATTCTCCCGTGCACCATTAGGAAGCGACATGTCCCAACCACAGTTGCTGGGTCATAGACTAAGTACAGGTCTCACTTTTAAAGAAACTGCCAACTATTTCTAGAGTGTACGTACCCTACCAGTGATGAGGTTTGAGTGATCCAGTTTCTCCAAATCCTGGCAGCATTTGGTGTTACCACAATTTTTTGTTTTAGTCATTTTAATAGGTGTGGAGTAACAACACATTATGATTTTAGTGCATTTATGCATTTCCCTAGTGGCTAATGATACCAAACATCTTTTCATGTGTTTATTTGCCATCTATTAATCCTCTCCACTGGAATGCTAATCATGACTTTTGCCCATTTTCTAATTGGACCTCCTTGTTTAGCTGTGAGATTTTATACATCCTAGATACAAGTCATTTGTCACATACATAGTTTGCAAATATTTTCTCCCAGTCTACACCTTGTCTCTTCATTCTCTCCCCAAAGATTCTCTGGCAAAGAAAAATATTTCACCTGTGGTGAAGTCCAATTCACCAAGTTTTTTTCCTTTTATGGATTGTACTTTTAGTGTCAAGTCTAAGAACTCTGCATTTAACCCTAGGTCCTGAAGATTTTTTTTTTTTGTAAAAGTTTTATAATGTTACATTTCACATACTAGTCTCTAATCCATTTGAGTTAACTTTTGTATTAGATGTGAGAATTAAGTCAAGGTGGTTCTTTTCCTTTTCTTTCTTTCTTTCTTTCTTTCTTTTTAACTATGGATGTCTGGTAGTTGCAGCACCATTTCTTGAAAAGTCTGTTCTTATTTAAATTGCTCTTTCATATTTGTCAAAACTCATCTGGGCATATTTGTGTGGGTCTACTTCTGAGTTCTCTAGTTCTCCATTCTGTGCCATTGATCCATGTATCTGACCCCCCACTTATAATGCTGTCCTGATTACTGTAGCTAGACAATAAACCTAAACACTGCGCAAAGTAATTCCTCCCAGTTTAATCTTTTTCAAAACTTTTTAATCTATTCTGTCCTTTGTCTGCCCATACAGATTTTAAAATAAGCTTGTCTACAAAGGGATCTTGATAGGAATCATCCAAAATCTATAGATCATTGAGAATTGACTCTTTTTACTATCATGAGTCTTCCAATTCATGAACATGGTATGTGTCTATATTAGATCATCTTTGATTTCTTTCATCAGCATTTTGCAATTTGCATTTTGCAATTTTCAATGCATAGATCCTGTATATGTTTTACTACACTTATACCTAAATACTCATTTTCTTTTGAGTGACTGTAATTCACTTTGAAGTGACTGAATTTATTAATTAATTCAAGGAGGGTTTTGTGGCTTCATTTAGAGTTACTACATAGATAATCACATCATCTATAAAAAACAGTTTTATTCTATTACAATCTAAATCCCCTTTGTTTTCTTATTTCCTCATTACACTGGCTAGAACTAGTATCACTGTTCGTAGCTGATAGGTCTCCTAAATCTCTCCTTTAAAAAAAAAACACTTTTTTTTAGAATAGTTTTAGATTTATGGAAAAGTTGTAGAGATAGAACAGTTTCCCTTAACATCTTCCCTTATGTTCATTTGTCACAACTAATGAATCAATACTGATACATCATTAAAGTCCATAACTCATTCATGTTTTCTTAGTTTTTACCTAATGTTCTTTTTATATTCCTGGATCCCAGTCAGAACAAAGACATATTTAGTCTGCACATTTAGATATCAGGTTTATCTTAGCTATGACAGTTTTTCAGATTTTCTTTCCTTTTGATGACAGGTTATGGGCTTTCAGAAGAAAGATCACAGAGTACCTCTGAGTACCATTCTCATCAAAACATATCAAGGATACATGCTATCTCAACATGATATATTACTTTTTTTTTTTAACAATTTTTTTAAGATTGATATATTACTTTTGATGCTGACCTTGGTCACCTGACTGAGGTAATGTTTGTCAGGTTTCTGTGCTTTAACTCTCTCACTCCAACAATGAGAAACTTTTTCCCACCATCACCTACTTAGTTGTTCATTAGTAATATTACTTTGAATCAAGAGAGACATGGAGAAAGTCCCTCAGACCCCTTGTTACTCAAACCAATGCCTAGTTACAATTCCTCAAATGAAACCCCCTTGATTTTCCCAGTTTCATTTAATTATCTTCAATCTACCTAATAACTGAGGCTGCTTAGTATCCTTGGGAGTGAGCGTACTTACAGCTAATGTTGAAATTGGAAAGTTTGTGTGGGTGGTAACATTTACATTTTTTGACATTTCCAAAAAATTCACACAATTTCTTGTCCAGTTATAAAAGTCTGAAACTTCAAAGAAATAAAACTGTTCCCTTCCCCCTGTAAAATCACCTTTGTGATTTTTTATAACTTATAGTCAGCTGTGCTTATGTGGGTGTCCAGACAGCCTAAAATTCCCTTATTTCTTATTCTGTGTAAGGCTATGTTTGAAAATCCCATGCCTTAAAGAGAACACGAACAGATAACCAATGCCAAGCAGCAATCTTGACCAAGGGCTTCCCTCTTGAGAATGTAATGCTGTATGACCACAGGCCCACCAGGATGGAACACAAGGCATACCATGGGACGTGGGACATTCTCCTGAGAGAGGACTCGAGTCCAGTCAAGTGAACCAACAGGTCAGGAAGTTCTGTTAGCTCTTAAGAGTTCTCCTGGTGAAAGTATTCTCAAAAAGTGTACCAGCCCTTTTATCTTTCCACATCATGTCTCAGAAGGAGAGATGTTTAAGTGCACTTTCAAGCTGTTTAAAAGGGTGCAACAACAGAGGCATCTATCTCTGGGATCTTTATCCTGAAGGTGAAGGGCAGACAGTTGTCACTACTGAGATGAAAAAGTAGATGGGTTGAAGCACTGGGAGGCTAGTGCTTTCCTGCTCTTTTGTGGAAAGAAAGGTGAAGGTGTGAATGCTGACAGACATCCAGGGGACTGGAGATGTACCCCTTGAGCAGAAAACTGCAAAGAGTTATTTCCTCCTCTAAACTTGAAGATAGGCATTTTCTTTCTAAACCCAATTTAAAACTCATTCTGCTCCTCTAATTTCCAACATACCCTCAGAACATTCTGAAGTTTTCTGAAAATCATAAGCATAAACCTTAAGTGTACAAATAAAGTTCTAAGCTCAGAATTTCAAATGGGCTTCTTAGGGTGTTCTCTCTGCTGTGGGGTTGAGGTCAACTACATGGCTATTGTCATGGGAAACTGAAGAATATAGCACAGCAACCAGAAGGAATTGGCTTAGGGAGAAGAGAACCTTCCGCAGGTTGCTCTTTGCTCTGTGGTGCTAGATGAGGAAAAGGAATGGGTAATCTGTATTCAACCTTCTGGGTTTGGGCATTTTGCCACCTCAACCACCACAGTGCTCACAACAGCCACTCCTGTGCCTCCCTCATTGACCTCCACAGAGGACCTGTGCACAAACTTAGATAGTGACACTTCTGTCTTGGACAAGATTCCAGAGAAGTCAGGCTTGGGATCATCAAAAGCATTGGTAGTTCCCCAACTGCCAAGAACAGACCCCACAGTGCAGTTTTCTTTGTTGTCGTTGCTCCTGGCTTTGTTCATTCGCTTAAGCTTGACATGTGTAAGCTCACTGTTCACCTGGAAGAAAAGCAGAGCAAGCCCTAGGGTCCGGATGGTGGGCCAGTCACTCAGGTCTACTGCTTCCCTGTGGAATTACCCAGGACTGTGGCATCACAAAGTCTTCTGTCCATGAGGTAAGGCTGCTTCACGGAGGTTCAGACAAGGCTCAGGCCAGTATCACTTTTTGAGTCTCCAGCGTTAATAAAAAAAAAAAAATTAAGAAATACTAACATTATGGTATGTTTTAAAATTTTGTATTTAATAAATGGATGCTTTTAAAAATGCAATGCTATTTGGTGTTACCCCAAGTTAACTATAGGATTTATAAATAAGGCATTATTATATGGCTTCTTTTATGGGACATGAGCTCAAATTTTATAATTAAAGTACTGTCCATCTTTTCAGTGGATCTATCTCTGTGACTGGACATTAGAAAATAATGTCAACAGTTGAAATTCGAGGAAGCTGTTCCCAGTCCTGGGCTCTCTTGCCTGGCATGCCAAGGCCTGGAAACTGTACCAGTCCCCAAATACCCTGACATCAGCTCCTATCAGTCACCTGGGCCCTGGAGGGAGGTGTGCAGTTGTATGCAACAGGTCAAAATGGAGGGACCCCTGATCACTGAAAAAATGAGCAAAGGAGGAGCACAAATGCGTTTTCAAAGAAGGTTCTTGGATGATGTGGAGAAAGTGGAGCCTTCGAGTGCTATTGGCACAACACTGTGAGGAACAGTATGATGGGTCCTCAAAAAATTCAATATACAATTATCCTATGATCCAGGATTTTTACTTCTGTGTATGTACCCCCCAACATTGAAAACAGACTCAAAAAGGGATCTGCACACCCGTGTTCAGAGAAGTATCATTCACACCAGCCAAAAAGTGGACACATCCCACGTGTCCTCAGAAGGATAACTGAAAAAATATGGTGTGTATAGACCACGGAATATTATTCAGGCTTAAAAAGGAAGGAGTTCTGACAGATGCTACAACATGGATTCGACCTTGAGGACATTATGCTCAGCCAACAAAGCCAGTCACAAAAGGACAAAGACTGTATCATTCCACTTATATGAGGGACCTGGAGTAGTTGAATTCATATGAACAGTAGAATGAAGAAATGAAAGTGGAATTGGGGGGCTTCTGGGGACTGGGGTAAGGGGGGAGGGGATGTTAGTGTTCAATGGGCACAGTGTTTAATGAGTTTCAGTTTGGGAAAATGGGAAAGTTCTGCGGATGGATGGTGGTGATGGTTACCCAACAGGGTGGATGTATTCAATGACACCAAACTGTATACTCTCCCTCCCTCTCTTTTATCATTCAGTTAGAAAAAGAGAGTTCTCACTCAAGTAGGCAAAAAATAGTCTGGTTTCATTTCATTTACTTCAGCTGATTGCAGGCAGCTTTCTGCTCAAAATACAATACACCGTCTTGAGCAAACAGAGCCCAGCCAAGCTCCCGGTCAGGAGTCCCCCTTTTTCATGCCCACCTCTGGTTCAGGCCTCCTGCCTCGCCCCCAACACCCAACTAGCTGCTGCCTGCCAGATCATTCTTTGACCCAGGCCTTCCGTTGTTTTTACCACAAACATTTATAGCACAGTTTCGATGAAATTGCTAGGAATCAGCTTAGGTTCTGGAAAGACCGAACTGAACAGTGCTCCAGCCTTCAAAATTATGTTATTGTACTGATGGAAACAAAGGCCTGGAATTAAGCCCAGATTAAAGACCGCTCCAGCCCTCACTGCTCTGTTCCCTGTCTCCTCTCTGTCTGTCCCTTCTGTGACCATTTGATGGGTATTCTCTCTCCTCACCTTTGCCCCTGCCCATCATGAGGCTTAGAATGCCCTCTCTGTTCAGCCCACCAGCCTTTTCCTTGAGTCTGAGTTTAACATTGTCAAAAGACAAAAACTCAAACAAGTAAATTTGAAGTTCTAATTGGCCTTCTATAATGATTCGTCAATCAGTAGCACCCCATGTAGCATGTAGAGGGGTGCGCTAAGAAGTTCTGCAAAATGGAAGGTTTTTGTAGAAAGAAGGTGGGGCAAGAAAGTGCTAGCAAAAGATAAAGATGGTTCTGGGCAAGATCTCTTCCCCTTCGAGAGAAAAGCAAGGAGTCTTATCAAGCACGTGAGCTCATCCTGCTCTGGGAATGGAGAACCCCTTTGCCAGACTCACCTTGGATGGAAAATTTTCTGACTGGTCTGATTAGACAGTATTTCTGGTGAGGGTTGAAACCATAACTAAGTTAGGTATTAAGCCCGGATTTGGGGACTCGGGCGAAGTGATGACGTCGGGGCCTGTGGTTTTCTTTAAATAAGCTCCATCCTCCTCTCTTGTTAAGTTTGAGTCCCAGCTCTGCCACCAACCAACTCTGTGATCTCAAGAAAAGTTCCTAAACCTTTTTTGTCCTAAGTTCTTCATTTGTAAAATGAGGATAACTGTGGGGAGTCCAGGTGGCTCAGTCGTTAAGCATCTGCCTTCGGCTCAGGTCATGATCCCAGGGTCCCGGGATTGAGCCCCATGTCGGGCTCCTTGCTCCGTGGGAATCCTGCTTCTCCCTCTCTCATTCCCCCTTCTTGTGTTCCTAATCTGATTGTCTCTCTCTCTCTCTGTCCAAAAAAATAATTAAAACCTTACAAAAAATGAAATGGTTTTGCCTGTGGCCTAGGGCTATTATAAAAATCAAATACACAAATGGATCAAAAGTGGTTTCTAGATTGCTAAAGTACGCTATACCTATTCAGTTGTCATGTGCTACATTGTAGCAATGTATTACATTTATTACATTGTAATACATTGTATTACGTGTAGACTTGCTTTTTCTTTCATATGTGGTTAACCACCCCCTCCATCCCGCAGAACAGGACCATGGCAGAATTCTCTCTATGTTCCTCACAGTTCCATTTCAACAATGCTTCAGCCTCCACCAGAGGGCCAGGCCACAGGGTTGCCCAGCTCCAGAGACAACATACCTGTCACACTCAGTATGGATGGCTTGCTCTGGAGTTTTGCAAACTAATGAGGCCCTTCCCCTCCCCCCCACCCCCAAGCAGGAGGGGATCCTAACATCTCAGAAAAAGAGTTGTCCTTGCTCTGCCACAACTTGTTACACTGAATTTTTAAACCATTTTTAAACTGGTGCTGGGAAGGGTATATTTTAGAAGTGGGTGTAGAGAGCACAATGAGCAATGACTCACAGCATTTAGATCCCCGTTGACGCTGACAGGAGGGAGCAGAATGGCCATGCTCAGCCCAGGGGGCAGCTCCAGGACCTGGGTCTGCACCTCATTTACACAGGGTCTGAGAACCCCATCTGCTGATGTGTCCTGGGCCCCATCTGTTCTCATTCTAAAATAAAACAGGTGTAACTAGGCAATCATGACCATTGGACCCATGGAGAAGGCAAAAGTCTTATTCAACACTCTAGCCATGCACATTGACTTGTTCCTCAAGACAGAGTTACAGATGGAGGTGTTTTGGAGGACTCCTACTATGTCTTTGTCCAATAAAACCAAATTAACTAATATTGTCACTATATTTAATAAACACAAAACCTATTAGCTTAAAAATTTGGTTCCTCATATTTTAGTCTAAAATAAATTCCAAAATAGATTAATATAAAAAATAAAACTATTAAAACTTTATTAATATAAAAAATGAAACTTAAAATTTATATTTAAGAAAAATATAGGTGAATATGTATATAATTTTAGGGCCAAGAAGACTCTCTATGCATGACAGTAAAAGAGAAGGAGAAGATATAAAGAAAAGGTGGAAAGATTGACTATAAAACTGTATTTATGGACATTGAACAAAGCCTATGTGATATTTGATTAAATGAAATGTAGGTAGGACATTGCTAGCTGCTTTAGGGGCTAAAGTTATAAAGTTCCAGAAACTGTTTCATTTGTGTATCTTTTTTTTTTTTTTCAAATCCTATTTAAGCTGAAATCAACTAAGATGAGTATCAATAGCAATCTTGTTTGCAGGACATGACACAAGAATGATGTCTTCTTTCTCAATATTTGGGAAAATGAAGGAGATGAGGTGTTCAGAGAAGCTGTCCTGGATGAAAAGAGTTTTAAGAGGGGCGCCTGGGTGGCTCAGTGGGTTAAGCCGCTGCCTTTGGCTCAGGTCATGATCTCAGGGTCCTGGGATCGAGTCCCGCATCGGGCTCTCTGCTCAGCAGGGAGCCTGCTTCCTCCTCTCTCTCTCTCTGCCTGCCTCTCTGCCTACTTGTGATCTCTGTCAAATATATAAATAAAATCTTTAAAAAAAAAAGAAAGAAAGGAGTTTTAAGAGACATAACAGTGAAATTTGATAACACACCCTTGAATGGATTCTCAGGAGAAGAAAAGAGCTATAAAAGACATTTCCAGGGATGCCTGAGTGACTCAGTTGGTTGAGTGACCAACTCTTGATTTCAGCTCCAGTTATGATCTCAGGATCCTGGGATCGAGCACCACGTCTTTGGGCTCTGCACTCCCCGAGGAGTCTGCTTGAGGATTCTCTCTCTCCCTCTGCCCTTCTTCCTGCTCTCACACTATCTCTCTCTCTCTGTCAAATAAATAAATACATCTTTTTTTAAGAGAAGATATTTCCAGGACCATAGGGAAATTTGAATGTGGATTAGATATGAGAAAATAATTGTTCATTTGGTAAGTATGAATATGGTGTTTAATTATGAAGGAAAATGTCTTTTTCTTTAAGATTTTATTTATTTGAAAGAGAAAGAGACAGCATGAGAAAGAGCACAGGCAAGGTGGAGGGGCAGAGGGAGAGGGAGAAGCAGGATCCCCGCTGATCACGGAGCTTGACATGGGGCTTGATCCCAGGACCCTGAGATCATGACCTGGGACCAAGGCAGACCCTTAACTGACTGAGCCACACAGGTGCCTGGAAAATGTCTTTTTAAAAAAATAAATGCATACTGAAGTATTTAGGAGTAAAAGTCATAATGTATTCATTGATTTTTGGTTTTTTTTAAAGGCAAAGTCTGATCCCCATTAAGGCTTTTCAATTCTAGACTTTCTTTCTCGTGTGTGTGTGGGGGTGTGTGTGTGTTTTAGTATCTACATCTCTATTGGGTTTTTATATCTGTTCATTCATTATGCCATGTATTTCTTAAATCTTTTAACATTTTTATAACAGTTATATTGCCATCTTTGGCTGTTAATTTCAACATTTGCATGATTTTTGTGTCTGTTTCTTTTTGCTGCTTTTTTCCCCTGGCTATGGGTCATATTTACTTACACTTTCATATACTTCGTAATTTTTTACTCTGTGCTGGACATTGTGGGTTATGTTGCTTTCCTTCAAATACAGTTGAGTTTCGTTCTTACTTGGTGGCTCAGTTTGATGCTGCTGAGGTTAATTAAGCTTTATTAGCAAGGTCCTAGACTAGCCCTTATTCTTGGGATATATTAACCCTAGTCCTAAGGCCTGGGCTTCCTGGACTCTCAATCAGATGCCCAAGTTGTTCAACAGGGTTTTCTTTCTTTCTTTTTTTAAAGATTTTATTTATTTATTTGACAGACAGATATCACAAGTAGGCAGAGAGGCAGGCAGAGAGAGAGAGAGAGAGGGAAGCAGGCTCCCTGCTGAGCAGAGAGCCCAACTCGGGGACTCAATCCCAGGACCCTGAGATCACGACCCGACCCGAGCCGAAGGCAGCAGCTTAACCCACTGATCCACCCAGGCACCCCTCAGCAGGGTTTTCTTAACTCTGAAAGTTCAGAAGTCTAACAATGCAGTCTAACTGCATTGCAGGACCATGCAATCTGGAATCTTTGTTCAGCCCTCAGGACCCTGTCTGTTCCCTGCCAAATCTCCCAGAATCTCATCTCATCTTGCAGCTCACTATTCAGTTAGACTCAAGGAAATTCCTCTGCATGTCTTGGGGCTACTTTTCTGTGTTTCTCCCTTTTCTGTGGCACCATGTCCTCCAATTGCAACTGCTCCAGCAACCTTAGACTCTGATCTTGTTCATTCTACCCAGTGAGACTGCTCCTTTCTGTTTGGGCTCCTCTTCCCTGTGCTACAGTTTAGGAAGTGCACTCAGGTAGAATATAGACCCCATCTCATGTGTTGCCTATCTTTCAAAGATCACAGCCTTGCACTGTCCACTCAATTCCTGAAAGCAGCTAGTTCATATATATTGTCCAGTTTTATGGTTAACTACAATGAGAGGACAAGTCCAATACTTGTTACTGCACCTTGCCTAGAACTAGAAGTGACATCAATTTGCTTATTAATCTCTGAACTTCCGGTTCATCAATACCTGTGGCATGAGGTGTTGGGCTAGATCAGTGGTTCTCAAACATTACCACCACTTGGAGGGACCTCATTCTCAGAATTGCTAAGGTCTGGCATGGAGTATGCAAGAATTTACATTTTGGGACACCTGGATGGCTCAGTCAGTAAAGTATGACTCTTGATTTTGGCTCAGGTCATGATCTCAGGGTTGTGGGATCAAGGCCTGCATTGGGCTCCATGCTCAGTGTGGAGTCTGTTTATCCCTCTCCCTCTGCTCCCACCCCTGTTCATGTGTGTTCTGCCTCTCTCTCTCAAATAAATAAATAAATAAAATTTTTAAAAGAGAATGTACATTTCTAACAAATTCCCAGGTGATTGCAATGTTGCTTATACAAGACCACACTCTGGAGAACCACTGGACTAGATCTGTTGGGGGCTGCTGAGGCCCTGATAGATGGTCAAGCCTCTCAGGTTAAGGCCTGGTTTGCACGGCTCCTGCCATCTCTGCTGACCTTATATCTCTCCCTTAGACTAGATACCCATGACCAACTCTCCTGGGCTAGAGACTTGGGAGCATAAAAACTTCAGGGCCATGGCGCCACATGAACAAGCCTGGAAAAATCATCAGTTATCTCCAGACTCCAGGCAACAAAGACTAGATAACTTAAAAAAAAAACAAAACAGACAAAAAAGAAAACCACCATGTTCCTGCTTTCACAGGACCCCAAGGACCTACTTGTATCTTGTAATCAGACCACTAAGTCCTTGACTATTTTATGGCCACATCGGAATGTAGTGTGCCTTAAATATAATCTTTTCCTATTGTACTACTAAAGGTTAAGAACAATGATTACCCTTCCTCTCTATATAGCTACTTATTACTAATCTGTGTTTGTTCCTTTTTTCCCCATTACTCACTGTAAAAAACCTTCTGTACTGAAGTAACCATAGACAGTGCCTATATAAGAAGTGTACCGATCAAATAAACTAGAGATGCCTGATTGCTGAAGACAACCTGTTGACTGGATCTCTCATTCCTCTTGCCAACACTGTCCATTCTTTGGCGACCCCTGGACTTGCTGAGGCTGGACCCCAGGAGCTTATACAAGACCACACTCTGGAGAACCACTGGACTAGATCTATATGTTTCAACTCTGATAGCACATAAAGGTTTTTAAAAATACCAATGTTGAAGCATCAACCTAAAATAACTAAACAAAAATTCCCAGTGGAAGCTAGGCTTGGGATGTTTGTTTGTTTTAATAGACCTATCTTTACAACTGTTCCATCGAACCTCATTTGTCCAGGAGGCCAAGGAGAACTAATTTTATGTGCAAACTTCAAGGTGCACGTCATTATTTTCTTTTCATTGATTTAATTATATTGGTTGTTAAAACTACATTTATGATAAAAATTCAAACACTGCAAAGGAATACACTGAAGAAAAGTAAAATATCCTGGCCTAGATAGGATGATAGTTCCCCAGGATATTTTCCTATGTGGCCAGTGTGAAGAACCTCTAAGCTAAATGTTCCTATGGCCATTCCAGTGCTACCTTTCTAGAATTCCATGATATACAGAGAGGAACTTGCAAAGTAATGGAGGGACAAGGACATTATTCACCTGGGGGAGGGAAAACAAAATGGCAGGACAAGGAAGTCTTGCCAAGTAGAATTCCCAAATCCAAAAGCTGGGACACATGAGCACCTTAGCAGAGATGACACCTGAGAGAGGACTCTCAAAACTACACCAATTTCAATTAGGCAGGAGGCCCTCACACTCATAAAGCTGTATGTCTGGGTATAATTCTGCCCATATTCAGAACTATTTTTCAGTCCAAGCAACACTTTCTTCACGTACAATATGAGTTTCCAGTGTAAAAGTTGGATTTGTTCTCTTGAATAAACTCTTATACAGTTACAGAAGTTTTTTGAATTAGAAAAATCTTTGGGTATTACAGAGTCAATATTTTTATAGCTTAGATACACATTATTTAGCAGTTTATAAAGCACTTTCACATACATATTTCATTACTTTACAGATGTTCTGTGTTTTGTGACTATAAGCCAAGCTGATATTATCTTTTATAAGGTTCAGAAAAGTTATATGACTTAGGAAAGCTTCCTTAATGGATCAGAGGCATAGCCTGGACTTTAAAGCTGATCGACTCTCTCCAAGCCCCAGATCTTCCCACAAAACAACAGCTCTGGGTTTATGTGGAAAGTGAGCCAAGGAAGAAGTAACCACAGATCTTCATGGTCCTACTACACTTTTCACTTTCTTTCTCATTCCAACAGCACTGGCAGAGGTCCTCATGTGCAGCTCTATGAAGGTGTGGGAAAAAAAACAATGTTTGATTATATCAGTCAGGATAGGCTTGGTTACACTGTGATAACAAATAATCCCTCAAATCTCCATGGCTTGGAATAACCAAGAGTCACTCAATGTTCAGGCTGTATGTCTATTACAGATGGGCAGGGGCAGTGCAGCTCCCAGGCAGTGGAGGAGCCATCATCTGAAATGTTGCTCATGCCATGCTGGAACAACAAAAGGAATTCTAGCGGACCTCAAACTGTCAGTTAATATTCCCGTGTTGACCCTTCTACACATAACCCAGTAGCCAGAATGGGTCATACGGCCCCACAAGGGAGCCAGAGAAAACAATCCTGCCAAGTGCAAAAAGGGAGAAAGCCCAGAAACTTTTGGCAAATAATTCTAATGACTACAACACAATTCCTCCTCCATCTGCAGTGGAGACCTCTGGGCATCTGGACAGCAGTGTTTCCCCCTTGCTCCCAGGAAAAGCATGACCAAAGCAGAAGAGACATTCAGGAGAGGAAAACACACACACACACACACACACACACACACACAGCTTCTTTAAAATCTGGATAGCAACGGTGCCATTTGCTTGAGAGGGCAACAGCAGTGGCGGGATCTGGAACCAGAACACAGAGAAAAATGTATTTTGTGTGTTCAACAGTTTGCTGGCCTCAAAGTCAGGTGGCTTCTCAGTAGAGCCCGCAGAGTGTTCAGGAGTTGGAGTGTTCAGAAGCTCTGCTTCTCCAAGCTCTGGCCTGAAAGGAGAAGCTTGGCTACTGTACAGCCCAGGGATGTAGAGGACAAGGGGGTGCTAGAGAAGCTGCCTCTTCTCTTTTCTCCTCTCACACCGAGGACTCTGCAAAGCAGGGTGATGGCCAGGCAAAGCTGGGCAGCAGTGAAGCAGGGGGTTAAGCTTGCCAAGAGAGGGAGCAATGCCAGTGGCAGCTCCCAGAGGCCATCTGACAGGGGGGAGGGAAGAATGCCTGTCAGACCTAAATCATCACTTCCTTTTAGCCCCTTCACTCCCAATCACGCTTCTCCCCTGCCAGCCCACCACTCAAGACCCTCCCTTTTGCTGCCTCTGGTTGTCCGAAGATGGTCCCCTACGGCAGGGCCCCCACGAATGGCCCCCTTCCTCAGGAAGAGAACAACCTGATTAACTTGAAACAGGCACAGAGGCTAACATTCATCAAGCCCTTACTGTCAGTTCCCTATTGTCCCAAGTATACCACCCAACTCCTTTGAGACAGGCATCCTTAAAGATGAGGCAGTCAGGCTGGAGAACTGCAGTCACTTAAGGGAGTCTAGTCAGTAAGTGGCACAATAAGGGTCACAGCCCGGCTGTCCAGGTGCAGAACTCAGGCGCCTCACCACTGTGCTGCCTTTGCACTCTGCTAATACATTTGCCTGGTCAAACATGCCCTGCGGATCTTGACTTAGGAAATTTCAGGCAACTCAGGGGCAGAGTTTGGCTTGGCCCCCAGCCAGAGGTCTCCCAGACAAGGGCCTTCTGGTGGACACCAGAGGACCCTCCTGTCATGCCAAGGCCCTCCTCTCCTTGCCCCAGGTAAGTCCAGAACCCTGTCCCAATTCTTTTTTTTTTTTTTTTAATTTATTTATCAGAGAGAGAGAGGGGAAGAGAGAGAGCACAGGCAGACAGAATGGCAGGCAGAGGCAGAGGGAGAAGCAGGCTCCCTGCTGAGCAAAGAGCCCGATGTGGGACTCGATCCCAGGACGCTGGGATCATGACCTGAGCTGAAGGCAGCTGCTTTACCAACTGAACCACCCAGGTGTCCCCTGTCCCAATTCTTATTCTTGCTGGTCTTGAGTCCCTCCCAGCCCTTGCCTCCATTTTGGCTTTGTTGACCTAGATGCCTGCCTGGGAGCTCTGCTTCTCCAAGCTCTGGCCTGAAAGGAGCACAGAGCTCTCTCTTTGGAACCCAAACCTGGCTGCCATCTTCGGCTTACCTCTAGAAGGGCCCACTGACCAAGAAGAGGGTTCTTCCTTGGGGTGGAGGGAGTCATAGAGCTCATCTGCCAGAGGGCAGGCCCCAGGGTGGTGGTGAGTGTTAGATCCCCAATAATGGGTCCGTGATTAAAGGAGCGAGATTGTATAAAGTGAAGGTCAAGCACAGCTTTATTCTGTGCCAAGCATCAAGAATCAAACTAACCTGCCAGGGCCACACCTCTTACAGAGAGGGCACTCTCTCTCTGTTTCATAGACTAGCTTTTAAGGGCAAAGGCCATGCAGTTGGGCCTGGCCATGCATAGATGGCCAATGACATTGTAACACACAGAGAAAGCTGCACATTGACCAATTGAATTACAATTTACCCTAGTAATATTTGAATTAGCCTATCACCTTGGTCAGAATTGGCACCCCAAAAGGTGCCCAGAGGGCGGGACCCATACTCCTTGGTAACTAGGGAGACAGTATGCATCCCCCCCACTGATCAGATGTCTCCACCTGGCCTGACCCACCCTTGTATTTGGGCTTTGTTACCTGGGGCTGGTTTCTGGGACTTGTTTTGAGTAAGTTCCCTCGGGGAGGGGGGGCAAGGACAGTTTAAGGGTTAAACTGTTTAACCTGGATGGGAGTGTTCTGGCTAAAATAGGTCTTTACAGTGAGAATATCCTGGGCAGTGGGCAATCAGAATAAATGCTGGCCAAACACAACCAATGAGACCATACTGCCGCATGCTTGTTAAAGATTAGCCTCATTGGGCTTCTCCCCAAGTTAATGAGTAATTCCACGTCCTATACAGTCAATATCTAAAATCAGTGCTCATAGAAGGACATAACATCCTGGCTCTCAGAGCCTGCCCTCCTGACCCTTCTCAGCATCTACTCTGCAGTTCTCTCTGAATTGGAATCAGAAGCCTTGGCCTTAAGAAAATGGACACTGAGGTCTTGTCCCTGCTGGTGCAACTGTTTAGTTACTATACAAAACAGCCTTGTTTTCTAATCCACGAGATGCCTGGATCCTGGTGGTCCTTTCCTGTCTTCTCCTGAAGCCAGAATGACTCTCCCAGCACCCCCAGGGCTCTCCAAGGACACCCGCAAGAGTCAGCGGACCACTGAGAGCGCTATCAATCCCACAGAGTCCCCTCCCCCACCTCTAAAGCGTCCTGCCGCTCTTGCCCCTCCTCTTCCGGTTCCAGCGATGGGGCCTCCGCCGGGTGACTGAGGGGAGGAGGGCAGTGGGGAGTCAGGGAAGGAGAGGTTCGGGCCTGGAGGGCAGGGACAGAACCCATCAAACTCGGAGGGGCCGGGAGGGGTGGGCCGGGGACAGGGGGAGGGGTGCGGGGGACAGGGCGAGGCCGGGAGGGGCGAGGCCGGGAGGGGCGGGGCTGGGGCCTGAGAGGGGCGGAGCTAGGGCGGGGGGCGGGGCGGCGGGGTGGGCGCGGGGCGGGGCGGGGCGGGAGGAGGGCGGAACCGGGGCTTGGCTGGACACCCGGATACCTGGTCCACACCGCGGAGCAGCTCTCCCCTCTACCGCATCCGATCCCAGCTCCTCACTCCAGGCATTTCCTATACGTAATACCAGTTCATCCTGTCCACCCAGGCTGGGGGTCCCAGGGTGGTGGCGCGGGGTCTGGGGCATCAATAAACCATCCTTCCTTGGAGAGATGGAGTTTGAGATCCTAGCTACCCTCGCCTTCCAGCTCTATTCGCCTGAAACTTCCGGCTAGAGACCCTCCTTAATGTTTAAAGAAAACAAGGACACATCACTGGCAGAACAACGTTTCCAGTTTACCGGCCTGGTGTGCCTGGTGCTGTCCGGGAAGCACCAGCTTCAGCAGCATTCAACCTGTATATTGGCAAAAGACCCTGCACTCCCAAAGGCCCTGTCCCTGATCCATGCTCTGTTGTCCTGTCCTGAAACTCAAACAAGAGACCTTTGCTCTAGACCTCCTGTAAATTGTGTAGCTAGGTGCTGAGTGCTGGGAGTCCAGCTGTGGGACACGCCTGCCCTCCAGGAGCTGGTTGGTGAATAGTTCATTTATATTCAGTGCACCAAATGCCTCAGCTTCAGAGAATTAAACACACAGGCAGAGTATTTCACCCACAAGAGTTAGTGAGTGTTAACTGCTGATGGGGAGTTAGGGCTGAGGGAGGTGAAGAGAGGGGACCCATGGGGAGGAAGGCTTTAGAGGTAGCATGGGCGAGCATGAAACCTAAGAGGAAAGACAGAGCATGGAATCGTCAGGAAAGTAAAAATAATTTAGTCAGGCTAGAGTTGAGGATTATCCTTGGAGAAAGGCAAAGGATGGACAGGAGAGTGGGTAAAATTAGGAAGCGTCTTGTATTAGTCTACTGGGACTGCCATAATAAAATAAGGCAGACTGGGTGGGCACTTACACAGCAGACATTCCTTTCTCACAGTTCTGGAGGCTGGAAGTCAGTCAGAAATCAAGAGGTCAGCAGGGCTGGTTTCTCCTGAGGCCTCTTCTTGGCTTGCAGACGGCTGGCCTTTTCTCTGCTTGTTTGTCCTTGTATCTCTTCTTCTTCTTTTTAAAAGACCATCTGTCAGAGAGAGCACAAGCTGGGGAGCAGCAGGCAGAGGGAGAAGCAAACTCCCGGCTGAGCAGGGAGCCTGATGTGGGACTCGATCCCAGTACGCTGAGATCATGACCAGAGCTGAAGGAAGATGTTTAACTGACTGAGCCACCCAGCTGCCCTCTTCTTTTTGCAAGGACACTTATCATGTCAGATTAGGACCACACCCTTCTGACCACATTTAAGTTTAATGACTTCCTTAAAGGCTCGATGTTTCAACATGATCACATTCTGTGGTACTGGTGGGTTGGTGTGGGCATTGACATGTACATTTGGCGGGAGCACAACCCAGTTCCATACTGGTTGGCTCTAAGAGGGAGTTTAATCTTTATCTTAAAGGCGGTGTGAAACTGCCCGTCCTCATCCACATAACCCTCGGAAATATAGGGGCAAAGTATATGAAGTCAGTTTTTAAAAAGCCAGAAATGAACCTTATTCATGAAAAGAGGAAGGTACTTGTTTGACTGACATTCTTATTAAAATTTCTTCTAAAAGCCAAGAATAAAATATTTTAAAACTGTTCATGTGGATTTTATTCCAGTTTCAAAACCATGTCACTCAGAATCACACATGGGGTTATATCCTAGAGTTCTTCCTTTGAATTATGTGCAGATCACAGGATTAGATTTTCCTAGCGGAAGCATTAAATAACATTGAGACAGAGAGAGTAAAAACTCTAAGTTTTCCTCCCATTCCCCCTCCAAAACTTTCCCAGAGATAACCTCTGTTAGCAGTGAAGGCTTAGCCTTTTAAACCTTTTCCCAGAGATTCACAAACATTAATTTACATGTAGACATACAGGGTCTATTCATATAAATGTGTGCATCATGCTAGGCACATTGGACTGTAAGCTGTATTTTTCGCTTAATTCATTTTCATGATCTTTTCAGGAACTGCATATAGACCTTCCACAATTTAAAGAAATGTTCTGCAAATTATTGCATAATATAAATGAATTAAATTCTTCTCCTGTTGCAGAAAAAATAAAATTCAAAGAGTAAAATTGTAAGGCACCCAATTGGTGTCCCTGAGAAGTGGAGAAATTGCTTGGTGTGGAAAACCTACACAACTGGTGTCAGAGGTACTTAGTAGCAGGAGGGAGAAATAGTGTTTCTCTTTAGTATGTATTAAACTTTAATTGTTAACTTATATGTCACCCATAACCAGATAAGGGAAAAATGTCCTCACTTAAAATTATTACGAGGGGCGCCCAGGTGGCTCAGTGGGTTAAGCCTCTGCCTTCTGCTCAGGTCATGGTCCCAGGGTCCTGGGATGGAGCCCCACATCAGGCTGCTCGGCAGGGAGCCTGCTTCCCCCACCCATACCCCTCCCCCCAGCCTGCCTCTCTGCCTACTTGTGATCTCTGTCAAATAAATAAAATCTTTAAAAATAAAATTATTACAATGACAATAAAAATTAAAAATAACCATAAGAAAAACAAAACTCAGCCTCTCTCTATATATATGTATATAGAGAGAAACAAAGATATATAAAAAAGTATTTGAATAAATGGAGACTCCTCACATCTTCCCAAACAAGACTAAACTCTGTAAATAGATTAATTTATCCCTGGATTTATGTTTAATGCCACACTAATCCCTCCAAAAAATACCAAAGTTAAAAACATTATTTTGAGTATTGCAAAAGTATTCTGATGTTCACCTTGAAGAATGAAGTTGAGAAAAATCACATGAACACTGGGAAAAACAGACTATTTAATTATTATTACAAGTGAGAAATTGGCCATTTGTAAATAAATACAATAATATTTTCTCTCGAATGTCAACAACACAAAAACAAATGTCAGATGGATTACACAGTTAAATCTATCAAAAACATAACAGTTTAGAAGAAAATATAGGAGACAAACTGGCTTCAATGGGAAAGTATTTTTAAGAATTGAAAGCAGTGTCAAAATCACCAAGGAAAAACCTAGATTTGACCAAAGGAATAAAAAACCCCTGTTCACTAATAAAATATCATAACAAAATTTATGAAAAGTTTCTCAGCAGTAAAAGAAATACAACAGGCATATATTCTTATATAATATATACTGTAAACATGTTTAATCTACATAAGTAAAACTTGTAAGTTGTTAAACTATGTGTGTATATATATATATATATATTGTGTATATGTGTGTGTGTATATATATATATATATTTTAAGATTTTATTTATTTGACAGACAGAGATTACAAGTAGGCAGAGAGGCAGGCAGAGAGGCAGGAGGAAGCAGGCTCCCTGCTGAGCAGAGAGCCCGATGTGGGGCTCGATCCCAGGACCCTGGGATCATGACCTGAGCTGAAGGCAGAGGCTTAACCCACTGAGCCACCCAGGTGCCCCTATATATATTTTTTTTACTCAACATCATCTACCCATAAGACTTAATGTCCACCTACTGTGTACTTTAGTTTCTAACTCCTACATAATATCACAAAGTATGCCCACGTATTCATTATCTATTCCCACTGAGAGGGACACTCAGATAGCTTCCAACTCATTGTCAACATAAATGAACACCCTTGCAGTGAACACCCTTTTGACCGTGCCTCTGTGGGCCTGTGCCATGACATCACTGGGCCACACACCCAGAAATAAGCCTGCTGGAGCCCAGAGAAGACACCAATAGAGTTCACTGCCAGAATGCTTCCTAACTTGCCCAAATGTTCCTGTTCCCACAAGTGCTCCTAAATTTCCCTACTTCCTGGATGACGCTGCACAGTATTCAACTTTCTGACACCAATCTGATGGATGTAGAGCAGTAGCTCATGGTATTTCATTTGTATTTTTCTGATTATTAATTGACTGTCTTATTCTCTTTGATTTGCAGGATTTCTTTGTATACCCTAGTGTTAATTCCTTACTGATTTTTTATAATATCTTCTTTTAGTCTGATCATGGTGTCCTTCATGGAATGGATTTGGGGTGTGTGTGTATATATATATATATATATATATACCCCAATTATATAATTTTTCACCTTATCACTTGTTAGATATTATCTTTTTTATCTACTATCAACATCCTTTTTCAATTAAAAGCAGTTAAAAAAATTAAGTTGGACCCCTATGTCACATCATATATATCAGAACAGATTAACATTCTAAATATAAGAGCTAAAATCATAAACATCTTAGGAGAAAATAGTTGTAAAATTTCCTGACTTTGGATTTGGCAAATGACTCTTACATATGAAACCGTAAGTCTGAGTAACAAAAGAAAATACAGATAAACTGGATTAAAAAATGGATAAAAAAAATAGATAAACTATTAAAATAGATAAGCTTTAATATACTAAAGGCCACTGCTTTGTTCACTGAAATTAAAAACCTTTGTGGATCAGAGGGCACTACCAAGAAAAGGAAAATATAACTTACACAATGGGAAAAAATATACAAGACAACCCAATGAAAAAATGGACAAAGGACTTGAATAGACTTATTTCCAAAGGAGATATTCAAATGGGCAGGAAACACAGGAAAAGATGTTCAGCCCTACTAGTCATGCCTTCCCCACTGCTCATGCTCTCACTCTGCTCTCTCTCTTCAAATGAATAAATAAAATCTTTAAAAAAAAAAAAGGCCCCAATAATGTCACTAATATCTAAACACTTCTTTAAAAATTACAGAGCTCATCTCTGATCAAATTACTTATCGCTGCATTGTACATGGCACATACACATGTGAAATACATCCCACCCCTGAGGAATTTAAGGTCTAGCTGGAGAACACAGATGATTAATAAATAAAGCAACCGCCGTAAGAGAACTGCCCTCCCTCAGTATGCACTCAGAGTTCAAAGATGCACATTGCTTATGCAGAAAAGGAAAATATCCCTGGAGAAGACGCCATCAGAAATGAACTTTAAGAGTTGGGCAGGATTTTTGTTAGGGCTGGAGGCGGCAAGGGGATCCCTTCAAGGGAATCCCTTCAAAGGGATCACAGGATAAGTGTAAGGACATTACCTTGTCCAAGCTAGCTGTCACAGAAGCTACTCTGCTACTCTGGTAGGAAAGACCAGGTGTCAAAGACACCATGACTCCGCCCCTTTGTCTCCAATGCCTGAGGTCCTTTTTGCCACCTGCTCGGTGATGCGTGGAATGTCAACCCAAGATAAAATAAAAATGTGCATTAAAGCGGCTTTCTAAAAAGCCCAGGCACCAGGCAGACTATAAAACAGTAGCTCTAGTTAGCAGCATTTATTACCACTGAACAGGCTAAGGCAAGTCTGCCGACAGGATTTGAGGTACAAGGCAGAACAGTGTCACTAGAATGAATTACACGTGGAATGAGGGGGGAGTAAGTCTGGGGCCATCTAGGGAAACCTGACATTCGATCCTATGGGACTCAGAGTGTACTTTAAATACTACAGGGAATCATTAAGGTCTCTTGTCCCATGATCTTGGGGCCGATGAGTGGTCAGGATGGGGACGGCTGGGTGTGGACAAGCATGGGACAGAGATGCAGGAGGAATCTGCCCTCCCCTTTGCACTGGGCTTCACAGGCCCATCTTCCTGGGGCTGTGGCGCAGGACAGGAGGACACAGAAAGAGGGAAATGCTCACCTTTACGGAGAGGAAAACCTGCCACAGAACAGAATAGTGTTGGCTGCGTTGTGCCTAATGAAGAAAAGGAAGGGGTGGTCGGCGCAGAACGTGGGGCCAGGGTCCATACAACATTCCACAGCCACGATGGCTGACGCGGCTGCGGCCTCCGAGCCTTCCTCATTCACCTCCACAAAACTCTTGTGCAAGAACTGGGACAGACACAGATCTTTTTCTCCTGACATGGCCGAGAAGTCAGCCGTGCCCTCCTGAAAGGCATCAACCATTCCCAGTCCCCGGAGCATGGATGCCATGTCATAATCCTCTTCCAGCTGAAATCTCGGAAGGGAAACTTCCACCTCTGTGCTCTGCATCCGATCTGGCTGGGTCCACGCTCTGAATTTCTCCAAAGTGAGACTTTTTTCCACCTGAAAGATCAGAATAAGACATTCAAACTCATTCCTCTGTACATATGGACACACACGTCCTCTCCGGCATGGGTGGTGACGGTCACACAGGACCATGGGCACCTTTCTGCGCCAGGATATTTGTGAGACCTCGGACTTGTGCTATTCCAGCCACGGCTCCCCTGCCCAGCACGTGAGGCCGTGCAGAGGCACAGAGACAGGGCTGCGCCTCTTCTCACCCAACACTCTCTGTGAGACATCCATCCTGACAACGCTCAATGCCCTGCTGACTTTCACTGTCTTTTTTTCTTTTCTTTTAACTGTGCTTATTTTTGAAGATGAGGCATTGCTGGTAAGAAAAACGACTGGAAAACAAAGTGCTCTTGCCAGAGCTTTTTGCAAGAGGCACAATCCTGTGTACATTCTGAAGAGCACTCAGGTGGGAAGGACAGAGAGAAGCCCATGCCTGCAGCTCTGCTCCCAGAGGACCCTGAGGACTATGGGCGCACTGTGTGTGCCCCTCAGCGCCTGGCCCTAGAACCTGCTGGGCCGTGGCTGACTCACACTGAGGATCCACGCTGAAAGGAAGCAGAGTGAGTTGGGAGTGCTGTTTGGGACTGTCTCTGGCTCTGCTCTCCTGAGTTTCAGGTATTTAAAATATAAAACAGGGCGGGGAGCCTGGGTGGCTCAGTGGGTTGAAGCCTCTGCCTTCGGCTCAGGTCATGATCCCAGGGTCCTGGGATCGAGCCCCGCATCAGGCTCTCTGCTCAGCAGGGAGCCTGCTTCTTCCTCTCTCTCTCTGCCTGCCTCTCTGCCTACTTGTGATCTGTCAAATAAATAAATAAAATCTTAAAATATATATATATATAACACAGGGGCACCTGGGTGGCTCAGTCAGTTAAGCGTCTGCCTTTGGCTCAAGTCAGGAGCCCAGGGTCCGGGGCTCGAGCCCCACATCGTGCTCCCTGCTCAGTGGGGAGTCTACTTCTCCCTCTCCCTCCGCCTCTGCCCCACCCAACTGCTCTTGTGTGCTTGTATTCTCTCTCTCTCAAATAAATAAATAAATAAATAAATCTTTAAAAAATAAATAAAATAATGCTAACAACAATGACTATGATAATAATAATGGATCACATTCATTAAGGGCTTATTAGGTACCAGACAATGTGCTAAGCTTGCTACTCGGACCACCCCCACTTTATCCTCATAATAACTCCCAGGCAGATGTTACCACCATTCCCGTTTTTGAGGTGTGAAAACAGAGGTAAGGAGTTTGGCGAGATCACATAGATAATAAGGGGAGCAGGGGGTCCTGCACGACAATTTGGTTCCAGAGCTCGAGTGCCCAGATACGTGTGCTCTGCGGCCTGGTGGCCCCCATCACTGCCTTCATAGGTAAACATAAACGTTGAAAGTGGAGAGTGGGTTCTAGCAGGAAGGGCACAAAGGGCACAGCCCCGGATTCTCACCGAGCTTAGATCCACGTTCTCGTCCGGGAGCAGAACGATCATGCTCAGCTCCTTACCCACGTAGGGAAGCTCCAGGATCTGGGTCTGCACCTCTTTAATATAGGCGAGCTTAAACATAGCCTCCTGAAACATCATCAACACTGGCCTTTGTTCCTTCTGTTGGGAAGGAACAGAGGAGCACGGAATTAAGGTTCTTGGAAGAGGCAACAGAATTTTCCAAAAGTGGACTCCAGGAGTGTTTTCAGCACCCATGATGGACATGTCCGTGTGCTAAGTCTGACTCTTTCCCATCATCATTCTGAGCATCTCTGTCTGGTAAACAGATATGGCTCTAGCCTCAGCAAAAAGATGTTTTATTCAACAAAATAAACGTGACACCCTGCATTCTCCACAGGAGGAAATCAGATTTTCTTCCTGTAAAATACACCCAGCAAAGGGACACCTGGGTGGCTCAGTTGTTAAGCATCTGCCTTTGGCTCAGGTCATGATCCCAGGGTCATGGGATCAAGCCCCACACTGGGCTCCCTGCTCATCGGGGATCCTGCTTCTTCCTCTCCTGCTCCCCCTGCTCTATTCCCTCTCAAGCTGTCTCTCTCTCTATCAAATAAATAAATACATTTTTTAAAAAATATGCCTGGCAAATGTATCTAAGGAAACAATAGAATCAAATACAATGAAATAGAAAATCATTTCTCTTAAACTGGAAAAAATGTGTTTATGGTAAAGAGGAAGAGATTGAAGAGTTTCACAGCAGTATGACTGGTGGTTTATGGAGAGAGCCCATCAGGAAGCAGTCTGCCAGCAAGTAGAAAGATTTCTATGTCTCCTCCTGTATTTAAATCCAGTTTCCCCAGCTTTGATACTCTAATCCAAGGAAATGATTTTTTAAAAATACATAGGAGGTATATGCATGCAGAATTTAACTGCCGTACTATACTCATAAAAGGTTTAAAAGTTGATGTGGATCAACTATTATAAAAATTAAAACAGTTTCTAAAATCATTGCTAAAAAATTTCTTCCCCTCCCACTTTTGTAACTAGAGGGCTGATTATGGAAAGTATACCTTATAGCTCCCTCCAAAAAAGGTTTTACCTGTACAGGACAAGTTTCCTAATTGCATTAAAATGCAATTTTTTTTTAGGGGCTTGGAGATTTGGCAAGCTATTTTAATGCCTGCATGAACTGAAGTTATATCTTAAGACTAACATATTTTTCAGTTATTTTTAACATATTAAAAACTTATAAATGATTATAAATGATTAACAATGATTAATTTAAAATAATTCAAGTCTATATTTATTTAAAATTTTCAGCTATCTGATTGAAGAAAATTCACTCCTTCTCTCCACTCCCCTAACACATACACATATCACACTTCCTTAACACTTGTTTTTTTGCTTTTCTGTTAAGCAACTTGGGCTTAGAGGAAATCTGAAGTTTCCAAAACTAGGTGGCAGTAATGAATGCCGCCAAAATTAGAGGCATTAGGAGCAGTAGTAAAATGCAAAAAATCAGAGGCAGCAAATAATTTTTATTTCTCTGTGCTCTCCTCCTGAGCTTAAAATTTCATTCAGAAATGTGCTTTCAAAATTATTTCTAACCAATCATTTATGTCTTTACAAAGTTAACTTTTTCCAAGCAATTTCTTCATGAAACTAGCACAATTTTTGAAGCTTCTCTCACCTGGTTTATTTTAAAAGGCATTTCCCTTGTGTAGCTTTTGTTGAACTGTTCATCCCACCTTCCTTTGAAGTAGATGGCGCTGACAAGAACCAGCCTGGTGTCTGCACTGACTGAGTTACCTGGCAGCACCTCTCGAATTTTACCTTCCAGGAAAAGCAGAGAATATATTCAGTTGGTTTTCACAGAAAAAATTGTGATAAGGCTTTTTGGCAGATCTCTGGTTATGAATCAAGAACACAACAGTCTTTTCATTTTCAAGTTTGCTGAGTTTTGACTGATATGTACAGAAATAAACAACACATACAAGTGGTTTTCACAGAAAAACACATACAAGTGGTTTTCACAGAAAAAATTGTGATAAGGCTTATTGGCAGATCTTTGGTTATTAATCAAGAACACAACAGTCTTTTCATTTCCAACTTTGCTGAGTTTTGACTGATATGTACAGAAATAAACAACACATACAAGTGGTTTTCA